>NC_045596.1:181923707-182226207 GCF_009762305.2 Zalophus californianus
GTCAAAGTCTTGCAGTTTTTTTCCTGTTTGTTTTCTCTGTTTCTCAATGGGCAGGTGGCAGTTCCCTGATTTAATTTTAATGCCATGGGTTCTAGCCCACAGAGACAGAGCTGTGCTTATATGCGTTTATGTATATTGACCCTATATAAGCCTAGGCAAATATCGAGGAAATTAAAGCCCCCTAAAAATAAATTCCTGCACAAGTTTCCAAAGCTAGTTAATGACCGTGACAGTATCAGGTATGAAAAACGAGTCTCCACATTCATTCCTAGTTCAGGGCTCTTCTACTGTATCCCTTGACACACTGGATTTGGAAAAAGGGAGGAAGCATAAGTCACACAAAAACAAAGTATTAATTTCCATTAATAGTAACTACACTTTGGATTTATAAGTCATCTCTTCGTATAGTTTACATAATGTTAAGACTGTCAGTCTCTTGTTCCTCTCAGGTATTGTATCCCTATCTCCTGAGATGAACTTAGCGTTCTTCAGATTTGTGACAGTGTGGCATACGGTCTGGTCTCCTAACATACTCTTTGTTTATATTTTCAGTGCAAAAATTCCGGATGCCTGCAAAATCAATGTTAACTGACTAGAGTCACTGACTAAATTAAATCACACACAAAGTGTAATAAATAGATTGTGTTGGTCTGATTGATCCCCCTGTGGACTATGTAGAATGGAAAGATAAACACGAGGCAGAATGGATGCTCAGTGCATCAGCCACAGTACTTAGCCAAGGCAGGATTGTGAGAGAGGATCTTACCTCACCCCCAGCCAAGACCCATGGGTTCTTTGGAAAGCTTCCTTCTTCACCCTGAGAAATTCTGTGGACGAAAGCAGCTGAAAAGTTCAGTTGATGTGCATGCACTTTATATTTGATAGAATTGAAGAAAGTGGATGGTAATATTATTCAGGATTTTATGATCCATTTTAAATCCATAGTACTTCCTCCAAACCCCAAAGAGAAAAATGCCAGCTCCCTAGAGTAAACTGATTGCCCTACACAGAGAAAAATTCGACCACATACACAGTTGCGCGTGGAGGGTAGGAAAGCAGGGTATTAACAAGACTGCTCATCTTGCCTGTTTGTCTTACACTTTCTTCTTATCCAACCATCTTCGGCTTTTCTTACAGGGATCGCCAAACTTGATCATATTGTTTTTGATTTTTATTCTTTTTTTTTTTTAAAGATTTTATTTATCCGACAGTGAGAGACACAGCGAGAGAGGGAACACCAGCAGGGGGAGTGGGAGAGGGAGAAACAGGCTTCCCGCGGAGTAGGGAGCCCAACGCAGGGCGTGATCCCAGGACCCTGGGACCATGACCTGAGCCAAACGCAGACGCTTAACGACTGAGCCACCCAGGCGCCCCTGATTTTTATTCTTATTAATGAGAACTGTTTGCTTTTTTTAGCTCTCTCTCGCCCTTCATCTTTTTCCACAATTTTTTTTTGTAGATTTTGACTAAGAAGGTAACAACTAGAGCTGATGGAGCTTATCATTTTGCACACAGAAGTTGATAACGTTTTCTTTTCAACATTACCAAAAAAGTTTTTAAATTACATAAGTAATATGTGAATAAACTCTGAAAAAATTAAAGCAAGACAGTTAAAATTCGCCTTGGCTGTTAGGAACTCTTAAATGATAAGCAGATGGTTCATTTTAAATTACAGCGGAATAATTTTAGTTGAATATGATATGGCACATGGAATTTTTTTTTAGTTTTTATTTTAATCACGTGGTGCTCATCATGACAAATGCCCTCCCTAATCCCCATCACCTATTTACCCATCCCCCCCACCTGCCTCCCCTCTGGTAACCATCAGTTTGTTTTCTATAGTTAAGAGTCTGTTTCTTGGTTTGTCTCTCTCTGTCTCTCTTTTTTTTCTTTTTGCCTTTGCCCATTTGTTTTGTTTCTTAAATTCCACATATGAGTGAAATCATATGGTATTTGTCTTTCTCTGACTGGCTTATTCCACTTAGCATTATGCTCTCTAGCTCCATCCATGCCATTGCAAATGGCAAGATTTCATTCTTTTTTATGGCTGAGTAATATCCTATTGTATGTATATATATGGCATATATTCTTTATCCATTCATCAGTTGATGGACACTTGGGCTGCTTCTGTATCTTGGCTATTGTAAATAATCCTGCTGTAAACATAGGGGTGTATATATCCCTTTGAATTAGTGTTTTTGTATTCTTTGGGTATATATCCAGTAGTGCAATTGCTGGATGGTAGAGTAGTTCCAACTTTTTGTGGAACCTCCATACTGTTTTCCACAGTGGCTGCACCAGTTTGCATTCCCACCCACAGTGCACAAGGATTCCCCTTTCTCCACATCCTCACCAACACTTGCTGTTTCTTGTGTTGTTGATTTTAACCATTCTGACAGGTGTGAGGTGATATCTTATTGTAGTTTTGATTTGCATTTCCCTAATGATAAGTGATGATGAGCATCTTTTCATGAGTCTGTTGGCCATCTGCATGTCTTCTTTGGAAAAATGTCTGTTCGTGTCTTTTGCCCATTTTTAAATTGGATTATTTGTTTTTGGGTGTTGAGTTGTGTAAGTTCTTTATATGTTTTGGATATGTCATTTGCAAATATCTTCTTCCATTCTGTAGGTTGCCCTTTAGTTTTGTTGATTGTTTCTTTCATGTACAGAAACTTTTATTTCGATGTAGTCCCAATAGTTTATTTTTGCTTTTGTTTCCCTTGCCTCAGGGGACCGATCTAGAAAAAACTTGCTGTGGCCCATGTCGTAGAAATTACTGCCTGTGGTCTCTTCTAGGATTTTTATGGTTCCCTGCCTTACATTTAGGTTTTTAATCCATTTTGAGTTTATTTTTGTGTATGATGTAAGAAAGTGGTCCAGTTTCTTTCTTCTGCATGTTACTATCCAGTTTTCCCAACACCATTTGTTGAACAGACTGTCTTTTCCCCATTGCATATTCTTGCCTTCTTTGTCATACATTAATTGATGATATAATTGTGGGTTTATTTCTGGGTTTTCTGTTCTGCTCCATTGATCTACATGTCTATTTTTGTGCCAGTACCGTACTGTTTTGATCACTACAGCTTTGTAATAGAACTAGAAGTGTGGTACTGTATGCCTCCAGCTTTGCTTTTCTTTTTCAAGATTGGTTTGGCTATTCACATATTTTGTAGTTCCATACAAATTTCAGAATTGTTTATTCTAGTTCTGTGAAACATGCTGTTTTTATTTTGATAGGGATTGCATCAAATGTGTAGATCACTTCCAGCAGTATAGACATTTTAACAGTATTTATTCTTCTAATCCATGAGCATGGAATGTCTTTCCATTTCTTCATGTCATCAATTTCTTTCAGCATTTTTTTATAGTTTTCAGAATACAAGTCTTTCACTTCTTTGGTTAGGTTTATTCCTAGGTATCTTACTATTTTTGGTGCAATTGTAAATGGGATTATGGGGCATTTTTTGTTTTTCATTTTGTTTTTTTTTTACTAAGAGACTAAATTTCTGTTTATGAAAGACTGTAAGCAAAAAGCTTATTTCTACATTGTTTTAATTTCCAGTGAGTTATTACCCACTTTGATTTGAGAAGGTTTTTTGTTGTTGTTGTTTTGTTTGATTGTTTGTTTGTTTTTTCCCAGTGTGCTTTAAAGTAGAGATAATCATCTGGAGAGAATGTAGCATTGCCCACGAAACTCACCACTTAAAGTGCAACTATAAGTGTAAAAAATATATAATAGTTTTCAAAGACTTGGTGTGAAAAAGTGTAAAATATGTGATTAATATTTGTGTATTAATTATATATTGAAATAATATTTTTGATATATTAGGTCAAATATATTTTCTTAAAATTAATTTCCCTGTTTCCTTTTATTTCTTTTAATACAGCTCCTAGAGAATCTAAAAGTACACATGTGGCTCACATTATATTTCTTCTGGATAATATTGCCTTACACTTTAATGCTCTGAGTGAGCCAGTGGTACTGTGGAGCTTTCTCTGGAATGTAGCTGCAAGACTTCTTCCTTCAGGAGATGAGCCAGCCATGCCATTAATCTCTGTAGTTCCCAAAAAAAGGAGAGTTGTAAGGGGGATGATTGAGAACTTATTTTAATATAGAAAACAATTCCATATAGGTCTTGTTGTCTGAAAAAAGCTCATCCTAATCTTAGGATAAGCAACTGTTGCTTTTTTCAGGGATCATAATATTAGTTAATATAACAGTGATAATTACTTGTTGCAAGTACTTTCTCCAAATTTTAAATTCACTATTTGGGTTTTTACTGATCCCGTGACCCACCCAATAACTGTTCTCCTGTAATTTTGGTAGACTGCTTGCATCTTGTAAGATGTCTATGTACTGAAATAGCATCTCCAAACCAGACATACATAATTGTCTTTGATATCTATGTTAGAAAAGAAAGGATCAGGATTTCCATTACAAGAATTAAAATTCAGTATTGGAAGCACTTCTGATATTCACTTCTAGTCTTGTATCTCACCCTACAGAGAACATGTGAGCTCTTTCCCAATTTAAACAACTAATAGAGTTTATTCACAAATTTCTAAAATGTGTTTCTCATAAAAATTTTATTTTTTTAAAGATTTTATGTATTCATTTGAGACACAGAGATAGAGAGCATGAGCAGGGGGAGAGGCAGAGGGAGAGGGAGAAGCAGGCTTCCCACTGAGCCAGGAGCCCGATGTGGGGCTCAATCCCAGGACCCTGGGATCATGACCTGAGCCGAAGGTAGACACTTAACCAACTGAGCCACCCAGGCGCCCCTCATAAAACTTTTAAAATATGGTTGTATCTTCAGGTACTTATCCTGGTAGGGTACAGGAAAGAAATTAATTTACTTGAGGGAGACATTCTCTTTACTTTGATAGAAATGGACATATTTGTACCCTTTGTGAGCCTTACTATCATTACTGACAATTAGGAATACCTTAGAAAAATTACGTCCAAAGATTCTCTATTCCTAAGAAACCTCGTTAGAAAACTGAGGTTGGGGGCGCCTGGCTGGCTCAATCAGAGGAGTGAGCGACTCTTGGTCTTGGGGTCATGAGTTCAAGCCCCATGTTGGGTATAGAGATTACTTAAAAGAAAGAGAGAGAAAAAAAAAAGAGAGGGGGGAGGAAGGAAGGAAGGGGAAAGAAAGAAAAGAAAGGAAGGAAGGAAGGAAGAAAAAGAGAAAGAAAGAAAGAAAAGAAAAAGAAAGAAAGAAAGAAAGAAAGAAAGAAAGAAAGAAAGAAAGAAAGAAAGAAAGAAAGAAAGAAAGAAAGAAAGAAAGAAAGAAAGAAAGAAAGAAAACTGAGGCTGTAGGCAAGTCATTCTATTTTTGTATTAACAGTAGAATATCTCATTTTTACCAAATTCAAATTCACTTTGCTTTTTTAGAAGTTAAATTTGGATAGCTGATAAAAGCCATTTAATTGTATATTCAATTCAGTGTTAAATCTAAGACTAAGTGGAGATTTTTGTCCCTAGCAATCCGATATTGTGACAGATGCCAACTCATAAAACCAGACCGCTGCCATCACTGTTCCGTCTGTGATAAGTAAGAAAACCTTTTACTTCTAAATCTGTACATGCTGGTGGTCTTTTTAATTAATATTGTTTCTTTCCTCACTGTTTTCCAAATTATTTCCTTTTTTCCTTAGTTGTGTTTCTGAGACCTTTATTTAGGACGTAGAACTGGACAGTCCCTTGCATTGATATGATTGTGGCTTAGGGCCACAGTCACCTAATTGCCCCGCTTTCCCCCCAGATTCACACTGATGTGAAGAAGTGCATGAATTTTGGCAGCTCAGACTTGGCTAGTTCTGTTTACCAAATACTTCTCTGACTCTTTTTTCACCTTTATAAAGATAGTTCATATGACTACACAATAATCAGATATTTTAGATACTTAATATATCACAAGGACTGTGCTACTTAGCTTAAAGATTGATATTAAAGACAAGTTTTATCCAGACTTTCTGTAAATCTGTTGACATTTTGCCCTTTCTTTAGCATAAGATAATTGTGTATTAACATAATGAATTGCTTTTAGGAAATGAGTTTTTTGATTTCTACTTTAAAGTATGTAGATTTTGAAAATTCTATAATTATATATCATAACTGAAATTGGCTATAGTATTTGAGATGAGGACTTTTAGTATTATTTATTTAATTTTTAAATAAGTAATTTTGCAATATTTTACTTGGCACAACTCTTTCTAAATAACTTTTATATTTCCTTTTCATACTTAATGGGATTAAAATTTTATAAGGTGTTAAGTTTTGTGTGTGTTTATTATTTTTTTAGATGTATTTTGAAGATGGATCATCATTGCCCATGGTGAGTATGGCTCTATACTTAAACACGTTTCTGTCCCTTAGAACTTAATAAATTGAATCATTTATCTGTTTAAATCTTTTTGTAAATGAAATCTTGCCTTAGCTGACCCAGAAGGTACTTTCAGATTTAGTTTCTAGTGTTTGTTGAATTAACACCAAAAAGGTTTTATTCAGGAGAGTTTCCATGGAATAATTTTTAAATGAAGTAGACCGACAACATGAAAGTTAATTTGTCATATTTGCTTAGAACAAATGGTTTTCTTTGTATGCACATGCATCAACACAGAGATTCTGAAACATGTCCCAGAAATTACACCAAAATGAATTCATAAATTATACACAATACCTCACTGGAAGTTTTGAATAACGAATTAATTCATCTCAAGCTTTAACAATTTATTTTAAATAAAACTTGACATTGAGGAGTATGAATAGCAAATACACAAATACATATGTGTTTAGGGTTTTCACTTAGAACTCATTAATATTTTAAAAAATAATTTTAGGGGCGCCTGGGTGGCTCAGATGGTTAAACGTCTGCCTTCAGCTCAGGGCATGATCCCAGGGTCCTGGGATCGAGTCCCACGTCAGGCTCCCTGCTCCTTGGGAGCCTGCTTCTCCCTCTGCCTCTCTCTCTCTCTCTCTCTCTGTCTTTCATGAATAAATAAATAAAATCTTAAAAAAAAATAATTTTAGATCAGGCACCTTAACAGAGAATGATTTGAAAGCTCTAATTAACTAATGAAGGTTGATTTTTCTACCTCTCCCTATAATTTTTCTTCTCCATGTGCACATTAGCTACACTCAGGTTGCCGGCCAGGCTGGATTTGGACACTAGGCGTGATTACTCTACCAGCCTTGCCTTCTTTCAGGGGTGGCCCTAGAAAAAGGTAGACATGCCCACAAATGTGTGCTGGGTGTAGGTGGAAACATAGGGAATAATTATCTTAGCTGTAGGAAATAATAGGGGAATGTCGGCTTCACCATATTTTCTCTCTCTAGATACCTCTCACTTTTCTCCAACTAGACTTTCTTCTTTCCGACGTTAAGGCCAGTTAGCTCCTATGAGAGTAATGTTCTCCTCAAAGAAAGATCTCAATGAATAGCCTCACTTGGTATTAATATTCATTTGTAGCCATTCTTTTGCTTTCCTCGTGCTTTCATTCATTCTCTTCTCTCTCAAGTAGCTTTTCCCCCCAATATCTTCTATTTTAAGTTTTCTTAGTCCTCCTTACATTCCTCTGTTGATCCCTCCAGTAGCTCACGTGTCAGTGCCTCACCCACATCTGCACCATCCGCCTGTGGGTTCACTGCACCTGCCGCGGACAGTTCCTGCGCCCTTGGCGGCTCCTCACCTCAGACCCCACTGTTTCTTTCCTTCTCTGCCTGCGGGCTCTCTGTTCCACCTGAGGAGGCTGGGTACGCTGAGAAGCCGGGCAGCCCAGAGGTGCCAGGCGTGAATGCTTCCAGAGGCTCCCCTCAACCAGCGAGGGCCTGGCCAACAACACATGCTTTATGGGCTTTTCTCCCCTCCTTGTTTCAAATAAGCTGTATCCAAGTTCTTGTCTCAGGGTCTGCTCTCGGGAGAACGCATGCAAAGACACCCTTCTTTTCTAAGTAGCTGTGTATTCTCAGTATAATTTAGCAGAATGAGAAAGAAATCAAGGACGTAGAGTTGACTTCAATTTTTCTGACTTAGAGTGATAAATATGAGATGGTGATGACAAGGAATGGAAAGGTGGAAACAACCGGTATTAGTTCCAAGCTTCACACACCTATAAAGCGTGACGCACCCTTACTAGCCTCACTAAAGCACAAAAATAGGAAATAATAATTTACTGTGATAGCAATCTTTCTAAACCTGCCATTAATTTGCCTTTATAAGAGACTTATAGCATAATTTGACAGTCTTTCAAATTTTGACAAATCTGTTGAATAAGTGAAAGGGAACGGATAGAAGGCTCTAGAGGTTTTAAAAACGGGTACAGATTGCATACCCATAGACTCCCCATTATCATGCTCGCTCTCTATGGCAATGTGGGAATTGTTGAACGAACTGCCTGCAGTACCTTTCAACTTCCGTGTCATTGCTTCTTTGTACTGTGGCGCCCCCTGCTGCCCACCGTGTCAGCCACTGTCTCAGCTCTCGCCCTTGCAGAAGGCAGTAAGCCGGGTGGATTTGGGAAGGGTTTGGTGCCAAGGGCCTTGTGTTCACCTGGTGTATTTGAAATTTCAAGTTAAAATTTTAAATTAAAAAAAGGTATGCATAATGCATACGCATGGTTCTAAATGCAAAAATAAAAAAAGTGCCAAGTGTTCGTCCTAGGCCCCCCTCCCCCGCTTCTTCTCTTCCTCACAGGGAGCATATTGCTAAATGTCATGAGTACCTTTCAGATATAAATGTGTATGTGTGTGTGTGTTACAGTTTTTTACACACACACAAAAATATTTTACACATTTTTTAACACAAGTGGTTCCACTATGGACTGAGTCTGTGCCTCTTTTTTTTTTTTCCTCTTCACTTAATATATCCTGGAACATTTTCCTTATCAAGATAGAAATAATCTCTTTTTATAGCCATTATGTCAGTATAACAGTCATTGATTAAAAGATCTTCAGGATGTTCCCAAACTGTGGGGCCAACCTTATTATGCAGGTCTTGTATACAAAAGTTCAGTATCTGTCAACTTTGAGCATTGAAAAAGCAGAAAGCTTCCTTGTTGTCAGGGGCTCCAGCATATCTGCTAAGGCCAGTTAAGATGACCCATCAGGGTGCAGGGGATCCACCTCGCACTTGTCTTTTAACTGAAATAGAAATCCTGTAGTATTTGCCTTATTGGGTTTCCCATCAAAGAGTTTTTCTTTTAATATAAATTTTTCATTCATTCATTCATTCATTCATTCATTCATTATATTAATGATATGTTTTGACATGCTTGCCAAAGATTAGGTAACACTTATTAAATTCAATAATTTTAGCTTCATATTGAGTGCCTATAATGTGCTAGAGACTATATATATATATATATGTGTGTGTATATATATATAAAATCTGTAATTCTTACAACAGTGACAGAAATTACAGAAATTATTTGTCTCATTTTAAAGAAAAGGGGGACGTGGAGCTCAGAAAAGTTAAAGAGTGGGCTTAAAGTCACATGGCATGTTTTTTTGGACTCCAAAGGCCACATTCTGTCTGTTTTTTTCTATATTATGTTCTTTTTCCTATTTAGAATCAGAAAGCAATTGCCCTGAAACAGGGCCAATTGCTATTTGCACTAAATTTTATTTTTTTTAAGATTTTTTTTAAGATTTCATCTATTTATTTGAGAGAGAGCGTGAGCGAGAAAGGGCATGAGGGGAGGAGGGGTGGAGGGAGAGGGAGAAGCAGGCTCCCCGCCGAGCAGGGAGCCCGATGCAGGGCTCCACCCCAGGACCCTGGGACCATGACCCAAGTCGAAGGCAGACACCCAACCCACTGAGCCACCCAGGTGCCCTTATTTGCACTGAATTTTATTTTTTTTAAGATTTTATTTATTTATTTGATAGAAAGAGAGAGAGAGAACATGAGATGGGGGAGGGTCAGAGGGAGAAGCAGTCTCTCCGCCGAGCAGGGAGCCCGATGCGGGACTCGATCCCGGGACTCCAGGATCATGACCTGAGCCGAAGGCAGTTGCCCAACCAACTGAGCCACCCAGGCGCCCCTGCACTGAATTTTAAACAGCATATAAGGGATAATTACCTTGAGCATGTTTTGTTTCTCCATATAAAATCATTCAGACTCAGAATACATCTCTTCCTTTTCAAATTGAGTCTACAAAGCAGTAGGGAGTTAAAACATTTCACTGTCTGTTATGAAGAGACATTTTATTACTACATTTCTTCAAGTGTAAAGTACATATCAAACGCTAAGATACTTGGTTTTTATTTACTGACTTTCTCTTCTGTTTCCTAAGTGACAGATAAGTTACATTACACCATGTTCCTAAATAGAAGTTAAAGTAAATTAGATGTTATGAAATCTGTAATCAAAATCATTTTACTTTTTATAAAAATGCTATGTATCGTTTAATATAAAAGCTGCCTTCTTACATTCTCATAGGAAGAGAAACAATCTTTCTTATCCCTTCTTATTTTCCCCCAGTGCACAAAAGTCATTGTCTTCACCCTCACCCTCCAAAGTGTTATGGCTCCCCAGCTTCTGTCTATGCATTCTCTCCTCTGGAAACTAAACAAGAAAGCAAGGGGAATATCCTGTATCCTTTGGAGACAGAATGCAGTTAGACTAGGCTTGTTTGGAACTCTGCAGTATGATTTCTTGCCATTATTTCATTCAGATGTCAGAGAAGGCAGCCTCAGTAATTGGTTTGCACTCACACTAGAACTGTCACGTTTTCATATCATGTGCACCTACAATTTTTGCCTTCTTTATGAGCTTATTTGCCATATAAAATACCCTTATGTTCCAAAGTTACTAAATCTAGTCCTGGTCCCTTTACCTTATGTTTCTTGAGGTAGATGATATAAGCACTTTTCTGTTTCTTTCCCCCCAAATATTCAGTTTATTCATAAACCTGATAATGTTTACCTTTTTAGTTTTTTTAATTAATTTTTTTATTGTAGGTACACTTACGTGGCACCTAATCTCTTCACACATTTTTAAGTGCAAAGTACAGTATTGTTAACCATGGGCACAGTGTCGTATAGCGGACTTCTGGAGCTTATTTATCTTGCATAGTTGAGTAAACATTTTCATGTGTACATTGTTTCACTTTAAAAATATAAAAAGAAAAATGTCTCAGCTTATTAGCAAAGTCAATAGAGACTGAGACTACCTGGCTAACATTAGAGTAGGACAAAGACATTTGAGGAGAGAAAACAGTATGTGTACATTCCATGCAGTAGGTTTATTATACCAGTTAACACAGTTACCTCAACCAGTGAAGATACCCGTGATTTCCACTTAGGTGTTGTGTCACGTGTACACCAAGATCAGCCTGAAATTCCCTTGTCTTTGTCAAAAGGAAGATAAAAAAATGTTGATAGAAAAGTGTGACCATAAAATCTAGTTGTATTTGTGTTTATGCTTTTTGATACAATAGTTTGAATTCATATTCCTCCTCTCCGAAATATAGTAACTTTAGAATGAGAACTGAGAATTACAAATCCTGTTTAGAACCAAAGGATATAGAGCCAGCTCTCTGGAATGTTTGTTTTGCAGATAAGGAAAATGAAATTCCTATAGACTATTTCACTTGGTCAAGGCCACATGATTATTGAGTGTCAGATGCATCTTATGACCGTGGCTGTCTGGCTCTCAATCCTATTTCTTTTCTTAAACCTCCCCAGGATAATCAGTGGTATGCTGATGGCATGCATGTAGTTTGCAAAGATATTTCATCTAATTTGGGAAAATCTGAAAGATTTTAAATTACCTAATCATAGAAATATCCAAAGGTAACCAAGATCTTAGTAAGTTCCTCTTCTCTGCCTTACTTCATTAGGTTTCTCACCAGCTCTGTGTTCTTAGGCATGTGCTTATTTGCATAATTGGACATGAAATATATGGTTCATGGTTGATTAAAGTAATATCACATACCAAATTAAAAAATCTAAACACAAATTCCTTTTTTAGCAAAATGGATTTTTTAATGTTTGTATGTGTAAAATTTTATGAGGCTTGCTTAAAGAAATGCCAGTAAATTTCAAATGATAGGAAACCAAATACTGTGTTAAAGATGAGCATATGCAGACGTAGGCTGAAAGTATACAACTCACTGAAAATGTTTTTGTTTTGTTAACAGGGTGAACAATTGTGTTGGATTTTCAAATTATAAATTTTTCCTCCTTTTCTTGGCTTATTCTCTGCTGTATTGCCTTTTTATTGCTGCTACGGATTTACAGTATTTTATCAAATTTTGGACAGTAAGTCAATACCTTGGTGATTTTTTTCTGGCATACAAAAATATATAACAGATTTTCAGTAATTGAGTTATTTCAGATGCTGATTTTATAGACTAGAGCTCATTTATATATAGTCAATCCTCACTGTTCACAGATTCTGTGTTTGTGAATTCTCTTACTTGCTGAAATTTATTTGTAATCCCCAAATCAGTACTCACAGAGCTTTTGTGGTTCTTTGCAGACATGCACAGCGTGGGAAAAATTTGACCTGCCCCATGGGCACATTCCCAGCTGAGCTCCACAAAAACCGCCTTCTTGTTTGTTCTTAGTCTCTTCTCCTGTAAACAAGTATGCTTTTCAGTCCGTTTAGTGTCACATTTTTTGCATTTTTTATACTTATTGTTGGTGATTTTGCTATTTAAAATGGTCTTCATACATAGCGCTGAAGTGCTGACTGGTGTTTCTGAGCAAAAGAAGACTATAGCATACTTTATGGAGAAAATGCTTGTGTCGGGTAAGCTTCCTGCAGGCATGAGTCACGCTGCTGTTGGCTCTAAGTAATGAATCAATAATGTATATTAAATAACATGTCAATACGGTGTATTTAAGCAGAAATGCACATAAACAAGGTTGTGCATTGATCCTTTGACAAGAATAATGTGACCAGAGGCTCACAGGAACCTAACCCTGTATTTTCCCTGGGGCAGCGATTCCATATTTACAAATTCAGCATTCATGACACCTTTACAGAACATGACCACTGTGAATAATGAGAATTGACTATATTCGAAGTTTTATTTTCAGCATCTAAAAATTGAAGTGTTTTCTTTATGAGTAGAAAGACTGTTTTTTAAAACTATTATGTCTATAATATCCTGAGTTTTTATTAGGTATTGCTTGATTAGGCTTTAAGTAATTCATTTGTTTTCTGTGCTATATATTTTAAATGTAAGCAAAACAAAATTAAAATTGAGTATTATAAATATCCAAAGATACTCCTTGGGGCCCCCAAACAATGGTAAAAAACAAAAAACAAAAAAAAGTTATCCCAGGCCAGGATTGCTTTATTGTTTTCATTAAATTATCCTTTATTATGATAAGAACTTTCTAAATTCCTAGATAATTTAGGTCAGATTTGAACCACATTGAATACTAAAGATTTATTGAATGCCTTTATGTGCCAGTTACATTGCCAAGCACTAGGAATATACAGGTGTATGGACATGCTGCTAGCATTCAAGAATACTTCAGTGTCTAGCATGAAGAATGATCCCTAATGAATGTCTGAAAGAATATAACCTCCCTGCTTCTCATTCCTGTGGATGGTTTTAGTTCCAAACCATAAATATATATGTAAAGGAGTGACCAGTTTTCACTGTGAGGACTCTGCTGTCAGAAGCTATGAGTGAGAGCTGGTGACCTGTGTCAATAGCGGATACTGAAATACTATGACCGTCTATCAGAAGGGGACAGGTGCTAACAGCTCTGGTGCTTTACTAAGTATCCGTAGCCCAAGCCTGCCATTCTAGAGTGGGTTTAGGTCTCCTTGGACAATACATACAAGAAGAGACAAACTGGTTTTGCTTTGAGATGGCCTGTTTTGTTACCTGGATATTGTAAGGTTTGTTTTAGACCAGTGTTATGCACTAGTGTTGATCTTTTCTGTGATGCTATTATTTAAAATAGCTTGAAGCATTATTGTGGATGTGTTGTTGTATGTGTTCTTGTTGACGCTGTTGTTTGTAGTACTGTAAAACATCAATAAGTATAGTAATTAACTGTGCCAATTAACCTTCATTTTCAGGCATTATAATAAAACTATTTAAATATTTGTAAAG
Organism: Zalophus californianus; assembly: GCF_009762305.2. NCBI lineage: Eukaryota > Metazoa > Chordata > Mammalia > Carnivora > Otariidae > Zalophus > Zalophus californianus. The sequence goes on from NC_045596.1 coordinate 181,937,790, forward strand.
CTGTAGTGTGTTAAAACATTTTCAGGAAGTAAATAAAAAACTATATTTTATAGTTCCTTTTATCTTGCTTCCTAGTATTATAGTTTACACATATACTACCATAATTTTTCTTTGATTCAGTTATGAAAAACAAAGTAAATATCCCAAATTTTAATATCTTTTTATATCTATATTCATTAATAGTAAACATTTTTTAAGCTTATGACATATATTTTTCCTCAAAGTTTTAACATAAAGCCATGTATCTTTCTCCATATCTAAATTAAAAAAAAAAGTAGAGCAAAAAAAAAAAATCTTACTTACAAAAGTAGGGAAATACTTATCCCTTTGACAAAACATTTTATTTTCTTCCTTTCTTTATAGAATGGCCTACCCGATACTCAAGCCAAGTTCCATATTATGTTTTTATTCTTTGCTGCAGCTATGTTTTCTGTCAGCTTGTCCTCTCTGTTTGGCTATCATTGTTGGCTAGTCAGCAAAAATAAATCTACATTAGGTGAGTATTCCATTATTGTAGTTAACAGAACTTTAAAGACATAAATAGATACTCATCAAAAGTTGCCATATGATTAAATGCCAACCCGTCCTGATGTGGTAAAAATCATTTTTATTCCCACACTGTTTTGTGGGATGGCGACTTAGGCACCTACAAATGCACTCGTTCTGTATATTTATTGACTGTCCATTGTGTGTAAAGCATTGTGTATATACAGTGGTGAACAAGGACAAAATAGTCTAGTGAGGGGCACAAAAAATCAATAACCAAACATAAAAGTAATTGCAAAATGCAAAGTGCTATCTAGGAAACAAACAGGATGCTGAGGTGTGGATCTGGCTGGGGACTGTGGAAGGGAACCTACTTAGAACGGTCAGGAAAGAGCTCACCAAAACAAGTATTTTACCTAAGAAGTCAGTCACGGTAAGAACCACAACATTTCAGGTAGAGAAAACAGTATGTTCAAAAGCCCCACAGAGGGGGCATACAGCTAAAACAGCACTCAATGGGAAATGTATACCTAGCTATAAATGATTCCATTAAAACAGAAATGTGTCAAATCAATTACTTTATATCTTAAGGAAGTACAAAAAGAACAGCAAAGTAAATCTGAAGCTAGCAAATGGTAGAAAATAACAAAGATTAGAAAGGAGGTAACAGAAATAGAGAATTTAAAAAAAGAAAAGTTCATGGGGCGCCTGGGTGGCACAGTCGGTTAAGCATCAGACTCTTGGTTTCGGCTCAGGTCATGATCTTAGGGTCCTGGAATCGAGCCCCGTGTCGGGCTCCATGCTCAGTGGGGAGTCTGCTTGGGACTCTCTCTGCCTCTCCCTCTGCCCCTTCCCCTGCAGTCTCTCTTTCTCTAAAAAAATATATAAATAAATCTTTAAAAATAAATAAATTAAAAAAATTAAAAATAGAAGTTCAGTGAAATCAGTAATTGGTTCTTCAAAAATATCAACAAATTTCACAAGTCATTAGCTAGAAAGAAAAAATAAAGAAGACATTGCCAATGAAACTCAGTAATGAGAGGGGAATATTACTACTGAATTTACAGAAATAAAAGGATTATAAGTGAATACCCTGAACAACAAAAAATTAGGTAGCCTAGATGAAATGGACAGACTCCAAGAAATACGCAAACTACTCTGCACCTCTCCCTGCTCTCTCTCTCTCTCTGTCTTTCTTACATAAATACATAAATCTTAAACAACAACAACAACAACAACAAAAACCTGAACAGACCTGTAACAAGGAAGGGGATTGAATCAGTAATCAAAAGCCTCCCAACGAAGAAAAGCCCAGGACCAAATGGCTTCCCTGGTGAATTCCACCAAAAAAAATTAACATAAATTTTTCTCAAACTCTGTCAAAAATTAGAAGAGAGGATAACACTTTGTAACTCATTCTATGAGGCCAGCATTGCTCTAATACCAAGCTCAAAGATGTCTAAGACGACTGTAGACCAATATCCCTTATGAATATAGATACAAAAATCCTCAATAAAATACTGGAAAATCAAATCTAGCAGCTTATAAAAAGGATTATATACTGTGACCAAATAGGATTTATCCCAGGAATGCAAACATGTTTCAATATACAAAAATCAACCACATTAATAGAATACACCACATTAATAGAGAGAAGGAAAAAAAAAACCACGTGATTAGTTCAACTGATGCAGAGAAAGTATTTGACAAAATTCAACACCCTTTTAAGATACCTTAACAAACTAGGGACACAAGGGAATTTCCTCAACACAAGGGGCTTCCTCAAGCCTTAAATGATAAAGTGCATTTATGAGAAATCTACAGCTAGTATCATACTCAATGGTGAAAAACAAAAATCTTACCCCTAAGACCAGGAACAAAACAAGGACTGCCACTTTTACTAGCACTATTTAACACTGTACTAGAAAATCTAGCCTGGAAAATTAGTCAAGAAAAATAAATAAAGCCATCCATATTGGAAAGGAAGAAGTAAAACTATCTCTCTTTGCAGATAACATGATCTTCTATACAAAGAACCTTAAAGATACAATAATAAAAACAGAGCTAATGAACAAAATCAGCAAAGTTGCATTAGATCAATATGAAAGAAATCAGTTGTATTTCCATACACTAGCAAGGAACCATCCAAAAGGAAATTAAAGAAACAATTCCATTTACAAAAGCATCCAACATAGTAAAATGCTTAGGAATAAATTTAACTGAGGAGGTGCAACAGTAGGACACTGCAAACTACAAAGCTTGGCTGAATGAAATTAAAGACCTAGGTAAATGGTAAGACTTCCCATGCTCATATATTGGAAGATTTAATATTGTTAAGATGGTGATATGACCCAAAGTGATGTACAGATTCAGGGTGATCCTGATTACGATTTCAGTGGCCTTTCTTGCAGAAATGGCAAAGCTGATCCTCAAATTCATGTGACGTCGCAAGGCGCCCCGAATAGCCAAAGCAGTATCCGCCAAAAAATAAAACCAAGTTCTTCCTGATTTTAAAACTTACTACAAAATGACAGTGATCAAAACAGTGTGGTGTTGGCACAAGGATAGCAATATAGACCAATGGAAGAGAATGAGAGAATGAGCAATCAGAAATAAGCCATACACCTTTGGCCAGTTGATTTTCCACAAGAGTACCAAGACCATTCAATGGAGAAGATAATAGTGTCTTTAACAAATGGTGCTAAAACTATAAAACTCTTAGAAGGAAACATAAGGATAAACCCTCAGGATCTTAATATGGCAATGAATTCTTAGATACAATACCAAAAGCATAAGTAACAAAAGAAAAAAATAGATACATTGGACTCCACCAAAGTTTTAAAAATGTGTGCATCGAAGGACATTGTTAAAATAGTAAAAAGACAACCTACAGAATGAGAATAATATTTACAAATAATTTATCTAGGGGCGCCTGGGTGGCTCAGTCGTTGAGCGTCTGCCTTCAGCTCAGGTCATGATCCCAGGGTCCTGGGATCGAGTCCCACATGGGGCTCCCTCCTTGGCAGGAGGCCTGCTTCTCCCCCTCCCACTCCCCCTGCTTGTGTTCCCTCTCTCCTTGTGTCTCTCTCTGTCAAATAAATAAATAAAATATTAAAAAAACAAATATTTTATCTGACCCAGTATTCAGAATATAAAAAGAAATCATACAACTCAACAAGAAAAAGACCAACAGCCCAATTCAAAAAATTGGCAAAGAATTTGAATAGGAATTTATTTATTTATTTTAAAGATTTATTCATTTTATTTATTTGAGAGAGGGAGAGAGAATGTCAAGCAGACTCCCCACTGAGTGCTGGAGCCTGACCTGGGCTCGATCTCAGAACCCTGAGATCACGACCTGAGCCAAAACCAAGAGTTGGACACTGAAGAGTCGGACTGAGCCACTGAATAGACTTTTAAATAGACATTCCTCCAGTGAAAATATACAGTTGGCCAAAATGCACATAAAAACATGCTCAACATCATTAATCATTAGGGCAGGGTAATCAAAACCATAGTTACTCCTTCACACCCAAATCAACAAAATATAAAGCAAGTGTAGCTGGGGATGTGGAGAAATCGGAACCTTCAGACTTGGCTGCTAGGAATGTAAAATGGTGAATCCACTGTAAGCAACAGTGGCTGTCTCCTAAAAAGTTAAATATGAAATTATCATATGGACCAGCAATTGCACTCCTTGATATTTACCCCAAATAACTGAAAGCAGCGACTCCAACAGATAGTTATATGTCAGGGTTCATAGCAGCACTCTTCACAATAGCCCAAAGATGGAAACAATCCAAATGTCCATGAAAGATGAATGGATAGAAAAAATGTGATATTTTCTAGACAATGGAATATTACTCAGCCATAAGAAGAAATGAGATACTGATGCACACTACAACATGCATGAACCTTAAAAAATTGCTAAGTAAGAAGCTGATCTCAGAAGGTTCATGTTATATAATTTCATTTATGTGAAATATCCAGATTAGGTAAGTCCATAGAAAAAGAAAGCATATTGGTAGTTTTCAGAGGATGAGAAGAAGGGAGAATAGGGAGAGTCTGCTTAATGGATATGGAGTTTCTTCTGGGGTGATGAAAATATTTTCGAACTTGATAATTAATTGCACAGAATTATGAATGTACTAAATGCCATTGATTTGTTTACTTTAAAATAGTTAATTTTGTATTCTGTGAATTTCAGTCCAGTTTAAAAAAAAAAAGTCCTATAGGAGAAGAGCTAGAAATATTTGGGTTTTTTTTTTTAAGATTTTTATTTATTGAGAGAGAGTGGTAGAGAGAGAGCATGAGAGGGAGGAAGGTCAGAGGGAGAAGCAGACTCCCTGCTGAGCAGGGAGCCCGACACGGGACTCGATCCTGGGACTCCAGGATCATGACCTGAGCCTAAGGCAGTCAACTGAGCCACCCAGGCACCCGAGGTAGGAGTATTTGTAACACTATCTACATGGTGAGAGCATAGAAAGCTAAAGAACGGAAAATATACTATGAGGTTTGAGAAGTAAGTAGGGACTAAGCTAAGTAGTATCTTCTAGACTAAGATTAGGAGTTCAGGAATGCAACCAGGACTTATAAATCCTTATTATCTCAAAGGACACTTCAAGCTAAGAGACACCATGATTACAGTAGTGAAGATTAATTATAGTATATAGTCAGTGAATGTTAATTTTTAACATTCAGGTGAGATCTTACTACAGCAAATATTGTTCAGGTGAACATATTGACATAGTAATTTCTAAACAAAGCATCTTATTTATTATATGTTGGATAATGAAATTATAATTCATCAGAAGAAAATGAATTATTTCTAGAAGTGTTTAATCTCTAGGAACTTCTAGATTTAACTTGTAACACTGAAAGGCCTTCCTTTGGACGATGTGGTCCTACAATTATAAAAAGATTTTATTAAAAGCTGTATAACCCAGGATGACAAAGGCTAAGGATCTTGCAAATTGTCACATTTTTCATAGTACCATGACTCTGTTAGAATTTTCTTTTTTAAATGATGGACAAAAAAAAAATCATACTTCTACGTTTGTTCATGTTCCCCAAATAAAAGTTTAGATTTTGTCTCTCGGCATTATTTAAGAAGCATTTAAAGGATAATGGAAGGGACATTGATCACATTGTTCACATTCCAGTCTGTCATTTATTTGCTGTGTGATCTTGGACACGTCCCACAGCCTCTCTGAATCTCGATTTCCATATGCAGAGTAGGTATAACCAGACACAGTGTTGGCTTCTGCACTGGATCCTGCTTCAGATAAGCCAGCTTTAAAGTAAATTTTTGGCTAGCTGGAAAAAAAAATGTCTGATTGGAGAAGATAAGATTTAAATGAAATTGGAAAATGGAATTTATTGGCTGAAAAAGGGAATTTGTAGAATGTATGTAAAGTACAGTGTCATTGGTTAAAAAAAAAAACTGTGTAGGTTTGTGTATATCTCTATCCATTCATTCATCTGTCCATCCACACATCTAACTAAAAAAGGTCCAGAAAACATAAAATTTTAATTTTTTTGCTTATTTGTGTTTTCTAATTTTTTTTTGCAATGCACTGTGCTGCTGTAATAGTTAAAGGATTCTTTAAAAAGTAAAATAAATGTAATCATATCTTATGATTATTTTAAAACAGAATAGACAGTCTGTGTTGCAGAGCTATTTATAAGTACATAAGTACTCACAAGAGGCTAGCCATCGATTTTTAGAGTTCCTCATTTAGTCCAATAATTTCTAACTATGGGGATTCCTAGATATGTTCTGTACTCACCTGGTTGCTCTACCATCTTTTGTAGAGGCGTTTAGAAGTCCTGTATTTCGACATGGAACAGATAAGAATGGATTCAGCTTGGGTTTCAGTAAAAACATGCGACAAGTTTTTGGTGATGAAAAGAAGTACTGGTTGCTACCCATTTTTTCAAGGTATTTTGTGGTGAAAATATTCAGGTTTTAAACCAATGAAAGCAATCCAACAGAAGAACTATAATCCTGCATAGGAATTCCTGTTCTTTAAAGAATTATTTTGTGATTCACTGTTACATGGATGCAAAAGTCAGTTAACACATCATCTCCTTGCACATGCCATATGGAAGCCAATGTCTGTATCCACAAGATAACTGTATTCTGCTCGCAAACATCACATTGTGGCAGTTTCACGCTGTTGTCTTGTTTACTGCTCAACTGTAAGTTTTAATTTTCATTATAGTCTAGGTGATGGCTGCTCCTTTCCAACTTGCCTTGTTAATCAGGATCCTGAACAAGCATCTACTCCTGCAGGATTGAATTCGACATCGAAAAAGTAATTCCATATTTTTTTTCTGTTTTAGTTTCAAATAATATGTCCTATCCTCCTATGTCCTTTGGCTGTATATTTCTTTGAAAAACGTTTAAGAACATAAGATAATTTACTATAATGGTTCCCACTTGGAATGAGGGAGAGAAGAAAGTACAGTTGGGGAAGGGGATGTAGTGAACTTCAAGTATAACTGATTTTTAAAAGTTAGTGCTTAAAAGAAGAGAATTTAAGTCCAAATTAGCTCCCTTGGTGATCAGGTGAGCAGACAGTAAACTTGCCCTCTGACCCTCCAGGTCCTTTCTGTCTGTGGTAATTGTAACATTATAACGAGATCAGAAGAACGTCCCTGGATTAAGCTTTTGGAGATCAAATGGAATCCCCAACACCTGCTTGATAGTGCACCATATTCTTAATGCTTGTTAAAAACCTGTAAACATTATCTGGGCCATTTTGGTGGAAAGAGAAGGGAAGGAGTCTTGGGAATTTAGTATCTGGAGACTTTTGCCCTTGCTGGAAGTCTGTTCTCGTTCCAGTCTGCCAAGAATTTGAGGAAGACCTCGAAATTTGGTTTTGACTCTGGTACTAACTGGCAAAAGGCAAAACTACTTAAAATTTTTACACGCTATGTATGAATTTGTAAGTCTGTAACACTAATTTTTGTATGTTTAAGACAGATTTATTTGAATATGGCCATACCTCTAATTTTTAAATAAAAGCTGATAGCAAGAGCATAACCATAATATCCTTCTTAATTTTAGAAATGTTCTCAGTTGCTGGAATGCCACGCACATAACAGCTGTACCTACACTCCTCCCATCTCATGTGGATTTCTTATTGATCCACAATACTTCCTCTGGTGGAGCCTGTCATGACCCCAGAATTCTTCTTGAGTCAGTGACCCTGGTCGCCATTCCAAAACATTTTAAATTGTCACGAGATGAAGCCTATTTGCCACCCCATCGCTAGAGTGACCTTTGTACAGACTCAACAAGTTAATAAGGAGGCCATTCTGATGTGATTTATAGGGACATTCAAAGGCACCAGGGTCTTACTGGGACATGCCCTCTGAGTTTTGTCTTGACCATTCAAGGTTTGAGGGTTTTTCTTATATCTTGATGCAGAAAAATCTCATTTGAATAGATTATTTGGAGTGTTTTCAGGTTTTTATAAAATTTACTAGTAGTTCTCAATAATGTTTTTTGCCTTTTGAGTGGTTTTTGTAGTTCAAGGAGATTTGGGTTTCTGAGATATATCTCTCCTTTTGCTAAGTGTACCATAGGCTTTGGGAGAAATCCTAGTTCTGGCACTGTTGCCCAGTTAGGTGCTCTCATAACCACTATGGGCTTCTCTTCCCTTTCCTTTAAATTTTGGGATTGAATTTTGACAGCTGAAGTATCTTTTACATCATTCTGTCATTTGCCCTGATCAGCCCATATAAAACTGGTATGGCAAGTGATGATGTCTCCTCTGTACTCCAGAGTTTTATGTCTGGCTGTCTACTCAACTTTCCCACTTAAATATCTAAAAGTCATCTCCCGCTGAACAGGTGCAAAGCAGAACTCTTGATTGCCAGACATAGACACCCTCACCTTCAGCTCAAATCTGATTCTCCTCCATTCTTCCGTATGTCATATTAGTGACCCTCAGTCTCTCAGGTGTTCCAGCCAGGAGCTGTGGAGTCATCCTAGATTCCTCTTTCAATTACCTTGCATTTACTCCACTTGCAAATCCTTTCACATGCCCCTTCAAAATATGCCAATAATCCCAGTACTTTCTTACCACCTTCAGACTGCTTTCTGGTCCGAGCCATCATTTCTCACATAGGTTATTTCCATGCCTTCCTTACTGATCTTTCTGATTCCATGTTTGCCCTACTCCAGTCTGTTCTCCATTAAGAATCAGATTGTGTCACTCTCATGCAGAACCCTCCGTTGGCTTCCCATCTTAATCAGCATAAAAGTGAATGCGCGTCCTTACCTTATCCGGTCTAATCTGGCCTCAGGATCTCTCTGTTGTCATCCTGTGCCACTTTCCCATCACTCACCATCCTCAGACACACAGATCTTGCTGGTCCTCAAATATACCAAGCTTGTCCCTTATTTAGTGCCTTTGTACTTGCCAGTTCCTCTTCCTGACCATTTTTCCTCCAGGTATCTGAATGCTCTTTGACCTTCTCTTCCTCACTTCTAGCTCAGATGTAACTTCACGATAGAGGCCATCTTTGAAAACCCTTTGTAAAATAGCTCCTCAACTTCCCCATACCTCTCTTTTTCTGTCATGGCTCTTACTGTCACCTTACTGAGTTATTATATATTTGCTATTTACTATTATTCCTCCTCAGTTACAATGACATTTCCATGCGATCAAAGACTATATTCATGGATGTAATCGGTACTTAATGAATACTGTTGAATGAATGGATCCTTCTTTGCCATTTGTTAGAGTCTTATTAGTAGTAACCAATATGCAAGGAGTCCCTACACCAGGACCTAGTTAGTATGCTGTACCTGGTATATGGTCCCTCTCTTGAAGAATAATTAGAGTAAAAGAGGATTTTTTTTGCATATAAATAGGAGACATGCTTTTTCTTTTTTTAAGATTTACCTCCAAAATTTCAATAAGGGGATGTTAAAGTTGCACAAAATTAAACTATTTTCAAATTTTAGATATGAGGTAATTATTAAGGAACAAAAGCATATCCTTTCAAAAATATAGTATAGTCAATTCACATATGTGAAAATATTCTTGGAAGAATTTTAAGTATTTTTTTCTTTTGAACATTATTGTGATTACTATTTCAGGGTGTTCTAAAATTACACTTAGAGTTTCTATGCCAATATTTTTTTCTATCTAAGTGAAATGTTATTTTAATTTATATTTTTATGCCATTCAATATGTCAATATGTAGCATGTCTACTTAAATTTTAAAACTTACATTCTTCTTTTAAGACTCTTTATTCCCCAAATTAAATGTCACATTTGTAAGACCTGGTGATGTCAGATGTTTTCAACATTTCTGCAAGATAGTGCTCAAATTTGTTGTTTCAGTTTCGTAGAGGAAGATAGAGAATTCTTTGTTCAAGACTAGTTAGGCCACTTTAGAAACACTAGGCCAGTTTTTCTCAAACTTGTCTTCCTACCATTACTTTCATATATTTTTTTCCATATCCACATACCACTTACAAAACTAATATTTTTATTTAATATATTTAGTTAAATTGGCACTGAAGCTTATTTTTAAATCAAACATTATGTCACTCTCATAAATGAAAACTAGTATAATTTGCCATAAATAGAATATAACTTAAAAAAATAAAATTGATAATAAAATACTATTAAATTCTAACTAGATTCCCTTACCTGCTAAAGCCAGAGGCGGAAGCCTGTTCTCTGTATTAAAAACGGAGACTTGCCAAAGTTAAAGATGGTCACCTTACTGTGTTCAGAAGAATGAAAAGAGAATGGAAGGAAGAACGGTTTTCTCGTTGCGAGTCAGTGTGATACATGCCTTATTCCCTATGCCCCAGATTCTCTTGGGAAGTGGTTTGAATTCGGCACTTTGAGAAACATTCCACTCAATACTATCAATAACTAACATATGATTATGATGATGATTATGATTATTCAGTCCTGAAAACCATCAGTTTCCTGCAAAGCCATTGCGAGAGTCCCAGAGCCACCTTCTCACTGATTCTCCATCTTGGACAGAGAGCGGCACAAACCCGGGGAAAGGCAAAGCTGGTAAGGGTGTGCTGACTTGGCTGCTGTTCTTAATAGATTTCATTTATAAAAGGTGAAAGGGGTGCAAAAATGCCAGCATATTACCTACAGAATCTTTCTTGCTTCAGAGTTGAACGCCCATTGTAAATTTAGGATTATCTTCAGGAACTTCTGTTTGTAAAGGACTTTGATTAACGTCTGTTAACTGAAGATCATTTTGTGAAAGATCTGCATTGCTTTTATTCCAGCTTAAGAAACCAATAATTTCAAATACTGCCTATTTAATAAAATGATACAAATATACTCAAATTATACATATTTAATGGAAAATGTAATAAATTCAGACAAAAGATTGAAAAATATCTAGTAAAACGGATCTTAAATTATATGGTTCTTTTACTCAAAGATTTCCATCCAGTTTCAAACTGTCAAAGTAAAGTTACTGCATAATCACCATAACTTTAGCTGTTATTTCTTCAGATCCCACTCACATTTCCCTTGTTATCATTGTTGATTTTAATCTTTGACTGCTTCAGTCAATATAGCTTATTGGCAAAGAAAAGGCAAGGCTTTGAAATCAGACCTGATTTTAAATCCCAATTTGGACACCTAATCAGTGTGTGATATTTGTAGTAACCTAACCTCTTTTAGATGTAGCTTTCTTTCTTTCTTTCTTTCTTTTTTTAAGATTTTATTTATTTATTTGAGAGAGAGAGAGAGCATGAGTGGAGTTAGGGGCAGAGAGAGAGGGAGAAGCAGGCTCCTCACTGAGCAAGGAGCCCGACGTGGGGCTTGATCCCAAGACCCTGGGATCATGACCTGAGCCAAAGGCGGATGCTTAACTGACTGAGTCACCCAGATGCCCCTAGACGTAGCTTTCTTTCTTTAAAATGCTACTTATTTCTCAGGGTTGGTGAGGATTAACCAAAATGTGTGATCATACATGCAGGTGTATGTATATATGTGTGGTGTCCCTATAAATAAGTATAAAACCATACATCCATGATTAAGGCACTATTAGCCAGAAAAATCTCCTCTTTATTTCTAGTCCTTTCTTCAAACTCTCTCCTAGTGCTGCCTGACTTTGACTCCTTGCACTTTATTTATTTTTTAAGATTTTGTTTATTTGAGACAGAGAGCATGAGAGAGAGAGAGAGAGAGAAAACTCGAGCAGGGGAAAGTGCAGAGGGAGAGGGAGAAGCAGGCTCCCTGCTCAGCAGGGAGCCAAGTGTGGGGCTTGATGCGGGGCTTAATCCCTGGACCCCGGGATCAGGACCTGAGCCGAAGACAGACACTCAACTGACTGAGCCACCCAGTGCCCCGGCTCCCTGCACTTTAAAGTGTTTGTTGTTTTATTTGAAATCTCTTTGGGATTTAGTGATAGTGAAAAATAGTCCTAAGTAAAAATTCTAAAGTCATTAATTAACCTACAGTCATATTCTCCTAAAATACAGGCTTTCTTTAAAGAGTCTTGTTCTTAAGGAAAATAAATGCCCTCCAAAGATGCCCATCGCGTGGGTATCCATAATTTGGTCTCCCTCTCTTCACCTTCAAGCCTGTCATTCCATCTTCCAATCTATGGGAAGAACTAGACATCGCCTAAATGAAAATTGATGCCACCTATTAGCCCTTTGAATCCATCAGTTTCCTTAGAGGCAAAGAAGTGATGTATAATTGGGGGTCAATTTTCGGGGGGTAGAAAGACAAAGAGCTCCCTTTCTTTCTGAAGGGATTCATGTTGCCTCATATAGTTCTGCATTAACATAGAAGCGATTTCTTAGTTTCTGTGTGCTGTTAATCATTTGGCATGTTAGGTTAATTTTCTGTTACTTGCATGGATGAATTGGGAACTTATTTAAAGTTTAAAGGGTGCTATAAAAGAAGGAAGACAAACGTGAGAAGGAAGAGGTGAGAAAGGGCTCAAAGATTAGTTTCACCAGAAGGAGGGAGGGAAATGTAGAATTAGGAACAGCACTCTAAGATGATGTGAGAATTGCCAGGTCCAGTGTATCTTTCATGTTTTTGTTCACCCCTCCCACTTCTAAGGTGTATGTCTCTTTTTATGTATTTATTTTTTTAGAGAGGGAGAGACAGGGGGAGGGGCAGAGAGAGAGAGAGAGAATCCTAAGCAGATTCCGCGCCTGGTGCGGAGCCTCAGGCAGGGCTGAATCCCATGACCCTGACATCATGACCTGAGCGGAAATCAAGAGTCCAATGCTTAACCGACTGAGCCATCCAGGCGCCTCTGTATATCCCTTTTTAAAGTGCATTTTGTGACACTGGTAGTTGCCAATACTGTAGTGTGTGTGTGTGTGTGTGTGTGTGTGTTTCTATGTGACCATCTTACAAATCTGTGCTATGTGCAGGGCACCTTTGGAATCATACTGGGGGCATTCAGGGATGAATAAACAAGTCTCTGCCTTATTTGTTCAAAAGCAACACCCCCTTGCAAACAAAATGCTAATTTATGTTCTTTTTTGAAGGTATGAGCAATCCTGCATTAACCATGGAGAATGAGACTTAACTCTTCAAACAAAATAAATTCATACTTTATGAAAGTAAGTTGTTTTTCCTTTATTGTTATGTTTTATACTTTTAACAGCTTTTCAGTTCTTTTAGGGCAAATAGTTACCATAAACATTATTATTTGTTTTTGAGTGATTGAAATTTTAGGATGTTTTAGTTCACCCTTAGGATCCGATTAATCATGCTGGAGACCTCTGAATGTGGACCTAACTTTGGTGTTAGCTAGTATGTAATGTTAACTTGACAAGTAATAGAAATAAGTTGAACAAAATTCATTTTTATAGAAATGCACTAAATGGCAAGGATTGTTTCTAAAATATTGAACTTTACGTGATGATTTTCTTGCCATATGATAGGATATTGCAATTTTTTATTTTTATTTTTTTCTATCCTTCTGATATACAGTGGTTATAACCTTGACCATCTATCAGTAGAATCTCAGTGGGTTTAAGTACAAGATAATTATATCTTGTTAGTGAAAACCTCCCTCATCCCTATTTTTGGTTACAGTAGGACCCCATATCAGGTGTTATCCTTAAAATAACAAGTGTTCCCAAGTCATTTTCTTTAAACCATAAATTTTTTTAAACCTGTTGCTCCAAATCAATTAAATAATCTTTTAAAAAAGATTATTTATTTATTTATAAACCTTCAGTGAATACAATAAAGAGCCCCTTTGGAACAAAGCCATAAACACCCAAACAAAACAAACTATATGTATTGTTAGAATAAACGTAGTGTAGAGTTGAACAGTAAAGTTATCAAGACAAATCTTTATTTACAAAACTGCAATCCAGAATACTAAGTCTAAAGAAAGCAAGAGAAGGGAATCTAAAACAAAATAATTTGTGTCAAAGTATTTCACCAATATCTGCTTTTTTTTCTTTGTTTTTTAACACATTTTAATCCTGAAAATCTGTTTGTTTGTTTGTTTTTTGAATCCGTTTCTTTGTTTTGATAGCAAAATACTGATCTGGCAATTTGCCAGTTGACTAATGTTTTGGTTTTGGATGACTGTAGTAATGGTGTAGTTGATCAGATTAATCATAACTATGGTTAGGATTGTGAAAATTTAATCTTAATTTGGTTAAGTAGCAAAGAGACAATACTAATTTTCTGGAAGTAATTCTTAAAATGTTACTATGAATACACAAATTCAAATCACTATTACCACAAATAAAATATTTTACAGAAATAATTCTATAAAGCATATAAGGTTTCACAGGATTGTTTTTCAGTATTTTGAATCATTAGTTCTAATATACCAATGTTTGTGGCATCATATATGTTAAATATTTTATAAGTTTACATAGTAATATTGTGTATAAGTCACGTAGACTTCCCAGTATTTTGACACAGGACCAATGTGGTTTGATCATCATTATTCTCAACACTTTACACAATACCCGACACATAGTAGGTTCTAAATAAGCATTTTGTAAATAAATGATAGAAAAACATCATTAAAATTAAAAATCTCACAGAAACTGGTTTTATTCCATACGAATATATGACATTAGTGGTCATAATAACCAAATGGCAGCATGAATCAGCTGTGGTGTAAAAAAAAAAACAGTAATTTTGTGATGTAATGTTTTCATTCTATTGATCTAACCAGTGACATTGAAATGTTTCTTTAAAAAATTGAATTTTCCCAAGGTAGCTACTATTCCAAATAGTTTTTAAAAGTTTCAAAATAGTTTTTCCTGCTTTATATCTCAGACTTGCAATTTGTTCAAGTTATATATTATTATATATTATATTGAATAATATCTGATATTGCTATGCTTAATTTAATTATATTACCAAATGATATTTTCATATTCTCTTTTCTTCTTGAAGTACATTAGTAAATTATCTGTGGGATTTTTATAACATATTAATTCATCATACTTTACAGATAATTATGTACCTAGACCCATAGCAGCACTAATGTGTAAGTTACATTTACCCTTTTCAACCTTCCCTCTTATTCAAGTAAAAAATGCTGTGGTTGTACGCACATGAAATTTCAAAATTATTTTCCTAAATCCCTATTCCAACTCAGCTGTCACTCCTAAACTCCTACTGGCCTCAAACACATGCAGAAAGGAACCCTACCACTCAAATCGGGGCCCCAAACCAGCAGCATCGGCATCAGCTGGGAGCTCAATAGAAATGTATAATTTTGGACCTTACCCTAGAACTACTGAATCAGAATCTGCATTTTCACAAAATCCTCTGGTCTTGTAATATGCACATTATAGTCTGAGAAGCACTGGTGTAGAGGTCTGTATTCAAGAGCATATCTGATCTTTCTAGCCTAGAAAACATTTTAATTTTGAACAAAGAATGCTATTCAACAAACATTGAATGAATTGGTTAGTTTTTTGTTGTTTATAGTTCACACAATAGTTTCATGATTTCTGTTTCATTTCAAGGTATCAATGCTGTAGGTGGATGGAAGAGGCTTCCCACAGGAAGGCACCATTAGCCTGTTGTTCCCATTTCCCTTTGGCTGGCTATGCAGAATATGAATTGGTTAGTTCTCTCCAAGCCGTTGCTTAAAACATAACACCTTTTTAAATCCAATATACAGATTGTTTCAACTAACACAAATTCTTGTTAAATATTAGAAGTAATTAAAGTTTATGCATCAAGGGCAAAAATATCTTCTATCATAAAAACTTGGAATAAATTCATGGGCTAATTTTCAACCAAATATTTGGGTAGTACAGTGTATACACATAAAAAGCCCATTAATCATCTGATTTTCTGATTCAGAAAATTGAGCCTATTAAGATACTGAAATTTAAAAGATTTCAAATTACAGTATAATGACAGCTTTATTAGTTACCTGTGAGGTGGAGGTAGCATATCAGTCTTGTTCCTTCCCTCTGTTGTGAATCCAGCCCCAGACTGAGTGAGCTATAATGACTATGAATTCATTGCAAATTTTAAGTGGTCTTGAAGATTACCACCATTTTTGCCAGACTTTAATTCTAGCCTTTGTTCACTGCTAGAAAAGAAGTATGATCATTGAAGCCTGAGCTCACTGATAAGCAACTAGCTAGCAAATTTTTGTCACAACTAATACAATACTATTACATCCAAATTTTTGTCACAACTAATACACTACTATTACACCCAAAATTTATTTTTCATCTCGTCTGACCTTCTTAAATTGGGGGAAAATCTATAAAAACAATTACGAAGATTGGTTTATGATGTTCTTTTGCCAGTCTTTTAAAAAAAATAAATCTCAATTTTTTTAGGTTATTTGTTCTCTTGAACATTGCAAAAATATTGAATTTTTAAGAATTCTTAATGGGCCACTAGATTAATCCTCCATTGATATCTATATTATTTGTGTCCCCTCATCAAAAGTATGACAACTAAACTTTATAGTTCTTCAAATACTTAAGATTAAATTATGCAAATCATTAAAAGAAATCATATACGTTTAGAAATTTAGTTCAATATGAACTAAATGGTGTGCTGTTTGGAAATTGAGTTTAAGGTAAACAAACTAAAGTGGCGTGTTTGTTGATGCCAAAATGTTCGGCTTCAGTAAATATACTAGGAAGCTCTCGTGCCTTGTATGCACTATTTGAAAAAGTTTTATTCGTTTTTTTGAGTGGAGTGTAAGTTTTGTAAATGTTAGAGATTAGAATAAGCCGTAAACAGTTTTTGGTACTAATTTTGAGAATTTAAAGCAGATTATCTTTTAAACTTACACAGCTAAGGAACTGGTATTTAATCAAAGAGAAAATGGTATTAAACTTTTCAAAATCTGAGTTAGACAAGAATGCAACACATAATAGACTAGTAGATCAGAGGATAATGGAGTAAAAAAGATCCTTGCAAATACTCATTCTTTCTAAAAATGTAAAGTTTTGTATTTAAATGAGTTTGTGAAAGAATCGTCAGCCAAATCCATTTTATAGACCATTTGAGTGTAATTCTTAGAATAATAGGATGGCACTCTTTTCAGATTTTTTTTCTCTTTTTTTAAAAGCTAAAGACTTTGATCTGACAATCTGTTTCAGGAAATCTCAGAAGATCTGATGCATTTTTTACTTTTTACTCTTAAAGCATTTTTTGGTCATCATTGTTTTATTACCTGAAGTGCCAGATTGGAACCTATAGGTACTGCTGAAAGTCTTAAGGACAACAGCATCACGTGATGTATTAAGAATTATATGCAGCCAGGTTATTTTCAAAGCACAGTACTATAGCCATTTTTGTGGACAGGATTCTGTGATATGTTCCTTCTTGTCAAAATAGAAGATAAGAAAAAAAGGAGGGGTTTTTATTCTTTACCTTGCTAGAGTACTGTTAAATTTTTCCTTTAGGTCTTTTGTGTAATTACTGAAATACATGAGTCAGTACACATTAGAATCAGATTCAAAAACAAACTTTTACAAATAAATTTTTTCCATTAAGTTGTAATGGTTCTCTTTTTGTTTTCATACAGTGGATAATCTTTTAAGGGTTTTTGTTTTTAATCTAGGTGGGTTATCATTTTTAGAGATGATGGCATATCTCATTAGATATGCAGTATAAAGTTTACCTGAGTGAATAAGGCATCAAATAGACCTACATTTTGTACATATTTATGAAATATACCTTAAAAACACTTTAAACATTTTGTTTTAAAAAATTTGTTAGACTCAAACTTGAAAGACACTTACACTTCAACTATCCAGATAGTCCATTTAGCTGATAATTTTGATTTTTTTTCGTTTTTAAAAATTCTACCATATAGGTAAAATTTTTAAGAATTTTTTTAAAAATATTGTACAAATACTTCATATACTTTAGTTCACTGTTTGCCATTGTGCAAAAGAGGGTTTGTATTTTCAAAGATAAACTTATTGCATCTAAATACAATGATGGGACATTCAAGGCAGTGCTTATCCATGAATTCTCTCCTGTTCTACCATAATAAAGTCTGGTTGATCACCTTTACTAGCTGTCTAAATGAAATTGCCTTTGCACTGACAATCGAAATCGCTTTAAAGATACACTTTTCCTAATCGTCTACCAGAGCTACTACAGACAAAATGGTTCGACAACCTGGTCAGAACATAGGTCTTTTGAGAAGAGGTGGATGACAGGAGGAGATATGTGTTGGTAAAATGCTTCTGGGGACACTTAAAAACAGACTGCAAAGCTTGAGTACACTGTGTTCAACAGATAACTGGGGGATACAACATGTTCGACAGTAACTACGTTCTCTTAGAGAAGTCAAATGCAAAGGATTTCTAGAAGGTGTTCTTAAAAAATGAAGGTAGTAATCATGTAACTCATGCTTCAAGAACCACCTGTGAAAACATTGTTACCCCCATTGTATTATGAACTAGCAGAGTTTCCCTGTTTTGACTTACATGTGTCCCACAGCACAATGTTCCGTTTATTTCCATCCTCAGAAAAAGATGTTCTACCATAAGGCAGTCTAGGTGACTAAGAGCTCACCTTTAACTGTTCTTAAACCAACAGAAAGTTGAAATAGGACTGTTTGGGCAATGCCAAACAAATCACTTGCAGCTTTTTTTCATGGCGGGAAAGTGACAGCAGAAAACTGGTGACAATGCCCAAAGGTAGATCTTTGTTCTTGTTTGTAGCCAGGTTTCAGTATTTGTTAGCTTACTGTTGGCGGAAAAATGTGTTAAGATGATTTATCTTTTGACTCATTTCTGAGACCAGTGAGACCAAAGGGGGCCTTTTGATAAGTGATTTTAAGCTCTGGTTTATGCTATGTAAAGGAGCTTATTACTCAGAAGGGACAGTACTAGTTTATGATTTATAACTACCCTTTATGTTGCATCTTCCAGGGATGGTTTTACAGTGTAAGGAGCTCTCCTGATCTGAATTTATTAATACTTAATAGTTCTTGTTTGACAGATAAAGGTGCTTAATTAAAACGAGAAAAAAATGCTCCAAAGTAGAATTCTGTTGATGCCAAATTAAAAAATTTATTATCACAGAAAGCTTCAGTTCTTTGTCTTTTATTCAACTATGAAGAGCTATTGTCAGAGCTTAGAATTCATCTTTTTCATTAAGTATAGCCTCCTAAAGTCTAGTAGTAAAAGCATCTTAAATGACCTAATCATTTATTGTGAAAGGTGCATATTAATAAAAAGCAACCTTAATTACACACTAATCTTAATGTAACATACAAACATGTTTCTAAGTTCTTTAAAAAAAATCCTTAGGCAAGTAGAACCTGTGGATGAGCCCAGAATGGCTACAAAGAATCAACTGGAGGAGAGTCTGGACACACATATATAGCTCAAGTATGATGTTTTTGTTTACTCTCTTTTCACATGGTCTTTGCACTAGTGTAAGACACCAGCTAACAATGAAGTGTTTATTGTTTAGAAAAAAGAAAACAAAGGTGACAAGTGAAATGGGTACCAGCCAAACCAGAACACCGTACATTTTCACAAGGTTTTTTTTTTTTTAAAGATTTTATCTTTATTTGAGACAGAGAGCGAGCGAGCGAGCAAGCACAAGCAGAGGGAGCAGCAGGTTCCTCGCTGAGGAGGGAGCCCGATGCGGTACTCAGTCCCAGGACCCCCGGATCATGACCCAAGCCGAAGGCAGACACTTAACGGACTGAGCCACCCAGGCGTCCCTTTCACAAGGTTTTAAATTTGACCAACTCAACCTTTTTCTGCTCCATGCATATTTTTACATATTCAGAGTTAACACATTTGAGATTTCAGGTTGCACTAATGTAGTGGCTTCTCAACTTCTTTGAAGAGCCTCATCTGTATTTCCACTACAAAAAGAAACTAATTCTTTGGTCACTTCAAACTTAGAATTGATTTCTCAAACAAATAATAACAGCTGGGAAAGCACTAGAACATCTGACTTATTTAGAACCAAAGAAAAATACTCAAAATCCTTTGTTTTATAATTAACCGTCAATGTTGTGCCCAGTGTCCTCACTTTTCAACCAACTGTTCTTTCCAAAAGGCTAAGTCATTAAAATTTATTTTCTCTAGACACAATTCTTTGGGCTACTGCATTCAGAAACCATGACCTAAGTATCAGTAAATGGCTTTGCTTGACTAACAAATGGGCCAGTCATAAACAGACTTTGGTTGTAGCCTCATTTTCATTTCTTATTTTTGTGAAGAAATCATGTTAAGATATTCCATTTTAAAATTTCTGTTGCTTTCCCGATAGTTGGTGATGAGTGTTTGGTGTGGTTAGGTCAACATACACTGGTTTTTAGCAGTTACAGTGTCATTGCTTGACACACTATTTTGCCGTTATCATTTGGTAAGATAATCCACATTCCAGTGTGCCTTCAAGGCACATCATTCAAACTGCAGTTTTCTTGTTTTGACATAATGGGTATGATCTGGTAACAGAAAAAATAATAAAGTGTTGTTGTACAGATAGACAAAGCACTCCAAATGCTTCCACATCACCTGCGTCACTGATTTTGTGGCATACCAAAAAGGAATGTGAGATGATGAGAAAGCCAGAAGCAGTTTCTGTAGCAGCTATTCAGCCTTCCCACTGTGGTGCAAAAGTAGCCACAGACAGTACAGAAGTCAGGCGTGTGGCTGCATTCCAATAAAACTTTATTTACGGATCCTAACATTTGAATTTCATAATTTTCACATGTCAGGAAGTATTATTCTTTTGATTCCCCCCCCCCCCCAACCATTTTAAAACCGCAAAAACCATTCTCATCTCACTGGCACAAAAACAGGCAACAGCCTCGTTTGGGGCCTGTAGGCCATAGTTTGACGACCCTTGCTCCAGATTTAATAGAATATGGTGAGTCCAGAATTAATGGTTCGGGAACATTACAAATTATCAGCCAAATACCTCATGTCCAAAAGCTAGATTTAGTAAAGGTCATAATGTTCCTCGTATTACTGCTTAAGAGACAGAAACCAAAATTGACACAAACTATGAAATTCAGCAACTAGGTAGCTATTCAAAAGGGAATCTTTATAATTCCTATTTTTTTTTAAGGAGGTGAAGATCAAAATAAGAAGAAACCAATTAGATCTGCTATATTGTGTCAGCTTTAAAAAGAAGCCACAGTAAGTCATATCAAATGGGTTTACTTTGTCTTTCAGAATAAATGCATTCCTGGAAAGGAGATAAAAATCAACTCTTAACATCTAGTTGAGGTATTCATAAAGAATAAGCTGACAGTGTTGAAATGCAGAAGGCTCGATTAAGAGACTAATAATTAGCTACAGTTAAAGAAGTTACTGAGTTCTGTTTAGCTGCCCAAATTAAAAAAAAAAAATAAAATCTCTCAAAAAAATATTTTTAAAACAAAATTACCAGTCATCAACATATATAAGAAACCATTTCTGAAGCCTTTATTTACAAAAGCTTTAAAAACAAACAATACCCTCTGTTTTGCAAATAACGTTTAAAAAGGACCACCCAGTTACAGCATTGTAATATCATGAATAAAGAATGTACAAAGGAAACAAACCAATGTGGCTAACATTTTAAGATCTGCTAGTATTACTGATTGAAATGTAGATAACACACATCATAACTTATAGTCTATCATTTCAGGGAAGAGTTAATGATTACCAAAATGTCTTCCTACACATGCTCTGGTCTGGTCACATATTCTGCATGGCTAAATATTTCACAGTCTCTTTTGTCAATATATATAAAATAGATTGCAAAGATATACACAAAAAAATAAACAAGCATTACACTCCTCAGGTAATTTTAATTAGCTATATATAGATAGCCATATATATATATATACACACATATATGGCTTTATATATAGAATATATTTTTGTATTTTGTTGTTTTGCACCAAATCTCTCCATTATTTATCTTTGTAACAACTATGAAAGCACAATTTTTTGTCTTCTAATTTAATTTGGTACAAAATATACCTAAAGACTTGCTATCTTTGGACTTCAATGAAATTGATTTGTGGAATCTACAAAGCAAGAGCATCGTTAAGTATGGCTATAAAATTTTTAAAAAATTAAAAATAAGGGTAAACAGTGACAGAATAAAAAGCAGATCAAAGGGAAGTGTGCTATCATAAAATAACTGCAGCTTCAATTATCTTGGATGCCAGTTTCCCGGCAGACATTAAACATCCAATCACAAGGGATCTTTCCTGAAGGGTGTAAAGCTGGTTTGAAAAATTCTTCAGTCACAGAGCAGCCTACACATGCCAATGAGAAACTGACAGACACTAGATGTGCTTGGAAGATTAAACACTACGTACAGAAACAGCAGTGACTAAGCTCCTCAGTAGTTTTTTGTCTTTTTTTTTTTTTTTTTTTTGTAGTCTTGCTGAATCAACCGTTTGCACAATGCATGTGCTATTTCCGTGGGTCAAAAACAAGTAAATATTGTATAAGGTTGGCAGATGGTCATTTTTCCAGCTAAGAGCAAGAAAAGCCAAAGTTTCTGATAAAACAGAGGATTTGAGTCAGAATCACTCTCTAAAGTGCAAAATTGATGGTCCACAATCTCAAATAGCTAAAATTTTCCTGCAGAATGGAAGGGAGACATGAAACAGGGAAATAAATTACAGTCAGTGCTAGTTAATTTAGGAAGGGGAAAAAAACAAACCAAGCCCAAGCAGGTGAAGTTTATCAAAATATTCAATATGATGCAGTTTTCCCCACTCTCTGTCACACATGCCTGCTAACAAGTATATTAAGGCCAAATTTAACCTGAATGCTTTTCTATTTATTAAGATCTGAGATAGGAATGGTCATACTAGTACTGAAAGGCAGAAAATAAAATGGGCTATGAAAAAAAAAATAGTATTATCTATTGTTCAAGGGATTCAACCAGAGATAAAACCTATATACAAGCTTGTGTATAGCTCAAATAAAAATAAAAGGACTATTTCATGTCATGACTGCTTGTTGGCTTCCTCTTCATATGCATTCCCTGTGCCATTCTGTACATAGGATGAACCAGAACCAAGGCCATACAAATGACCACAATATTTGGCATCATCAATATGATCTTCAAAGAACATCTAAAAAGGAATTTTGGGGAAAAAAAAAAAGATAATTTTAACCAAAAGGTACCACTGGTAACTTATATTTCAGCAATGTAAGTACTGACTGTTCATTAACTACAATGACAGCTCTTTTCTATGGTGCTCCTTTGAGGCCACACATTTTAAATTCAATGAGTAAGATTAATGTTCTCAAGAAGTACAGAGCTCAAGAGAAACCAAAGAAAAAGATTACAAAAAAAAATGTATAAACACGTGTCTTTCCTATTAACATTTAGATCAATTTTATGAGAGTTTGTAATCATGGAAAAATGGCAGGCATTTTTATTCCATTAATATAACAATACTCAACGGTGAAAATGAATGAATATTGCCAATGACGGGAAAAAAACGTTTAGCCTTGTAAGTAGCCTTGAGTCTACATGCACGGCTGAGTTGGCTGAAAACAATCAAACCCTAAACACGTTCTGGACAGTAAAAATCTGAACATCCACACTAGGTTACTATTCTTGAAGAAGCCAAGGAATATAAAGATGAATTTGTAGCAGAGAATCCACCATTAATTGAACCATTAAGGTATTTTTTAAAATGCAAAGGTGAAAATTCAAAAAAATTGTTTTAATTCTCTAGCATAGCACTGGAAAGAAGTACAAAACACAGTATTTACTTGTCATGAAAAGAACAGTCCAAATCACTTCTGAATCAATACTTGGCAAAACAACTATTATGCTTTCTATTATTAATACAATTGCTACAAGTTTTAAATTTCCAGATAGTTCTCAATCAATTCTTGAGTGTCTAAGAGGATATACTCAAAAGAATTCTACAGTTATATTTTACAAAAAGGAAAACTTTCTTTTCTTTGCATTTAATTTACAGTGAGGTATACCTGCATCTATCACTCCATTACATAAGCTAGGAGGAGACTTGGGTTCGTTCAATTCCACTCTTCCATACCTAGCTTTATATTCAGTACTGCCTCTGCCACTTAAGGGGCTGTGCTCAGTATGATTTTTGATTCAACAACTACTTCAGATTTACTTAACCACTTGAGAATTCAGAACCTCCTAGTAAGACTCAATCTACTAAAAAGCACTATATAAGCACTACTCTGCAAACCCTCAAAGTGCTGAAAAATGGCATTAGCAAATGGTATTTTACCAGCAGTTTAATGCCTACAAGAAGACAATGCCGGGGAAACCTAACATGTAGATTCCTTGACTTGGCAGCAGCAGCCCTGATGTGGTCCTACAGAAAGAATTCTGGAGTTCTCCCGCTAGTGATGTGTGTGTGTCCTTGGATAGAAGTTACTAGCCTCTGGCTTCAGTTTTCTCATCAAGAAATAGTATGGTTGGACCTATATGATTCCTAAGGTAGTTTAAACTGTTTCATTTTTCAGTCTATGAAGAAATCATTTTTTCACTGCCCTGTGAACTACATTTCAAGAGGACTTATTTTTGAACACCCATTCAAGTGTGTTGGACACAGCCTACATGCATCTCTAACCAGATCTTCATTTAATGAGCACTTATTGCCCAAAAACTTTTGCTGTTAGATTTTAAATGTTCTCAACCCAACAACCAACTGAGAAAAAGGCACTGATGTCTTCATACTTCTCTCATTTTGAAAAAGGCCATTCCTGTGAGCAATGAGTCAGATCCTGCTTGATGCTGGGGTCCTATCCGTTCCAGCTCTAACTGTTCAGCAACTTCCTGTAAACCACCCTAGAAGAAAGAAAACCTGCCTGTCAACACAGAAACAGTACAACGCCCAAATTCACAAGTTACCTAACCTAGGCACTGACCAAAACATAAATGGGCTTTAGCACGTAAAGATGGACCTTATGAAGAACAGGAAAAAAAAAAGAATGTGAATTACAAATTGAAGTATTTGTTGAATATGGGAGAAGTTTATAATTTAATAGAAAATGAGATCCTAATTGGGAAAATTTATCTTCATCATATGCTTTAAGGCATGTGACAGACAAATAACATTCCTAAAGTTTTGGGGGAAGCAGAGCCTATACAAGGGAACAGGTGTACAGGGGAACACTTATCAAGTACATTCAGTCAATCCATCCATCAATATAAAAATGACCATTGGCAATTCCTCTCAAACTTTCCTAAGCTTTTCACCAACTCATCTCTAAGCAGTTTATCTATATAATTTGTACAAAACAAAGCTATTATGACTAACCCAATCCTTAAAAATCCACTAAGTGCTTCATTATGGTTTTGTTAAAAAGAAGAGTATGCTGTTATAAGAATACAACTCCTTAGGAGTGTCTAAATATTTGCTTATTTTCATATTGCCAGGCTTAAAAAAGAAACATGAGTGTAAGAGAGGAAGAGAAAAAGAATAAAAGACAAAAGTAAAAAGGAAGGAAGAGAGGGAAGGAAAATAATGGGGGGGAAAATAGAAGGTAAGGCAAGAAAGATCAGGACAAACAAAACAGACACAAATTCCTCCCTAATCGTTAAGGCAAAGGAGACCTCCTCTGCTTCACAGCTTGAAACAGTGCTCTGCACAGACAGCTCTTACTTCTGTGCTAAAAATAACATGAGGATTAGGTATCATTAGCAGCCACTTAGGAGAGCAACAGAATAGGGGCATTCAGGATGGCTGACCGTAGGTCAAAAAGCACCTTGTCATTAACCTAAATCTAACACTGCAGCTCAGGGCATATTTAGAATATCTGGTGTACTTAGAAATCTTCCAATTTCATACACATAGTGAGCAGTAATTTGATCCTGTTCCTAAAATATGTCATCGTAGAGACATGTCAGATTTTAAAAAGCACTTCCAAAGCCAGATTAAAACATCTAGGCCATGGATTCTCAGCATGTAATGCTTTCAGGGGGTGGACTGAGTTTCTACAGTAATAAGGCTATCCTACTTCAAGTTCACTTGAGTCACAGAGAGAAGTCTCTTCAAATTGCATACAATCCTACTGCTCTTAGGTGCTACAAACATGAAGTAATCGTCCTTAAAAATTTCCTGTTATATGCCATATTCTCTAATAAGGCAAGCAAACTTTGGCCAAAAGACTACTTCTCTTCTGATTTTAAGTTCATCTGCCAAAAGCAAAGTTTCCTTATTCAACTCCTACATTGTTTCTTTCTGCTTAAAAGTAAAGCTCTTAAATTTTTACCATCTCCTAAAGTGTAACTTTATTTGCTAAAAACCTGGTAGGAAAAATGTGATAAACCTGATGTAGGTCCTACCAAGCAGCCATTTACCTAAATGTGCTTTTTAGTTGCAGCTTAAATACAAACACAGCTAGAGGAAAAAAAAAAAAAAAAAAAGCCCTTCTATTCCTTGGGAGTCTGTGCCACCACTGGTGAATTCGTTCTCAAACTGAAGGAGCACTTTACTTATTAAAGAAATGTTCCTTTTGAGAGAATTCATGTTCAGAAGTAACATTATTACACATGCATTCATCAGTGTCAGAATGTAAGCTCCTGTCTAGACACGACCTACGCATTTACAGTAGCACTAAGATCTTGACATCTTTTGGGCCAGGAAAAAATCTTTTAGCCATGTAAATCAATCCTAGGAACATGATCTATGACTAGAACCAACAAAATAATTTTTTTCAGGGAAAACTCTGCTACATTACTAACTACACTGCTGGCCACCTCCGATTTTATCTTGCATGGACAGACTGCACATGTTGGGCAGTGTGAACTTGCACTTCTGTGCATGAGAGCCTCGCTAGTCCTCACATTTTTGTGCAGGTTTATGATTTTAATCTGGCAAAGATAAAAATCTCATTCTTGGTTTGAATTTTGTTGAAAACTTATTCTGCCAATATATGCTGAAACTCTAAAAAAGGATTTCCTACAAATTATTTATGCAACAAAAAGAATCAAATGACCAGATAATGTAATTGCATTTAATATAAAACTTAAACTATGGCTTAAAACAACATCCCAGGCTAAAATCTTATTTATCAGTCACTCAGTCTAAATAGTGTGTAGATTACAAATAGCCACTTAAAAAAGGCTTACTTTGAGATTTTTGCAGCTCTTCATGAGGTACTTCACATCATAAATGACAGGAAAAAATAATCGAAGGATCTCAAAGAAGTCAAGTTCTTCTTCAGGCAAGTTAGAGTTGGTCAGGATTTTGATTAAATAGCCAAAGTCATAACCACTACAAAAGGGTTAAATACAGAACAGAGACATATGAATACCACAGAGATGAAAAAATATTCTGATACAGATTTTAAGTGAGCCACAGCTGTAGGTCAAAAAAGGAATCAACCACACACACACACACACACACACACACACACACAAAGAGAAAACAGACATGTTTGTAATGATAATGGGAAAATGCCATCATCTTACCAACAGTGATATGAACTTGTCACTATTCAGAGATATCAGCATACAGATCTATACTAGCATCTCAAGCCTGCAGTCACTAGATTATTATTTTGCTGATCTCTAAAGGAAGAACTCGTTAAAAAATTATCAAACCACCCATAGATTTTTTCAAAAAATTTTAAATAACTACGGAAGTGGAAAAATAAATATGAATGAAAATGTGGCTGAAGATGCCAAAAGGCAGCAGAATTGGCAAAAATAATACAACTCTTCCCATATTTTACATAAAGAGGTCATATGCTTCAAAACCCAGGGTGGGGTGCCTGGGTGGTTCAGCCAGTTAAGCGTCCGACTCTTGATCTTGGCTCAGGTCACGATCTCAGGATTCTGAGTTCAAGCCCCACACTGTT
Organism: Zalophus californianus; assembly: GCF_009762305.2. Classification (NCBI taxonomy): domain Eukaryota; kingdom Metazoa; phylum Chordata; class Mammalia; order Carnivora; family Otariidae; genus Zalophus; species Zalophus californianus. The sequence goes on from NC_045596.1 coordinate 181,965,553, forward strand.
GTGCTCCACACCGGGTGTGGAGCCTACTTAAAAATTAAAAACAGAAAAACAAAAACCCAAAGAGTAATTCCCTAATGGAAGTATTTTCATTTCCTTAAATGATTTTATCATTCTCTTCCCTCAAAATTCTGTTCCTATCTCATATGGCTCGTCAAGATATACTAATGGAAATGCTGCACACGGAAGAAATAAAAGTAGTAAACACTGAGAACTACTATCCAGAGAATAAAACACCAACTCCCACACTTTCAAATCAAAATCTCCCATCTCTATTGTTTTTTTCCATAGCTGTGTATGTCCCCACGTTCCTGTGCCATAATTACACACTTTTTTCCCTATCTACTTTTCCTTCAAGGACAAGACGCCTTCCCCAAAGAGTCTAGCTCCCAGTGATTTCTTATACAAGCTCTTTTCTTGTACTACCCTTTAAAATGCATTATTGTTTTCTCCACTAGTCTAGTAGGAATCACATTTTTAAAAATATCTTAAAATCTTTTACTTCAAATAGCTTGAAATCAGTACATATTTGGTGAGAGATGGTATTAACGTATCTTTTGGGGAGATACAAACAAAATTTCTATTAATGTTCAGAATTACTTCTAATTTTAAAAAGAAAAAAAGAAGCTTTACCATTGAAGACTGTTAAGTAATAAGCAATTAATGGCAGAAACCTTTAAATTTCTGGTAATTGGCAAGGAAGTGACTTGCTATCTAACTAAAGAGATGTCAATACAGCATTTGCTTACTGTTAGTAAAAGACTATATAAGAATTCGGGATCTATAAATTTCTTAAACTAGTCTTTATGTCCTAGAAATAGGTTAGAATATAATGAAAATATTTAATGACATTTAGAATAAAATCTTAACATACCTTGACAAATACTGGAGTCTAATTTAGAGTCTACATTCTAAGAAGACATGAACCCTTTGTTTTTGTTCATCTTAATATCCCCAATGCCTAGGATGCAGTATTTGCTCAGAGTATTTTTTGAAAGAGTAAGTCATATACAGCAAAAGGACAGGACGATGCTTTCTATTCATAACCAGAAAAGTCAAAAAACCAAAAAACAAACAAAAAAACACCAAAAAACCCCTGAAAAACATTGCTCAACTAAAAGAGACTTCAGTCTTGTCTCCTGAGATACAGGCTCAAATGGAGAACAGAAAGAAAAGATGACAGGTGCCAATTAGTATGGTCAATACCTCCAACTCAAAAATTACTGCCTAGGACTACATCAGAGTTTGCAATATGAACAGTCCTTCATTATACTCATTCCAGAGGCCAGAGCTGGAAATTCTAAAGCATGCAGGAGACTCTAGTTTTTTAAAAAAATGTCTGAAATGGACCCAATATAAGAACATTAATAGAAGGCCAAATAAAATAATTCCCAAGGCCACTTTTAGTCCCTGTGCTTCCCGTTCATTTAGTGCACCTCAATAGAAAAACTCTTTCTTACCTGGAAGTCTATTTTTACAAAATGGAACTAATTCTAGAAATTCTCTTTAAGAATCCAGTTTTATTTTATAATTAAGAATTAAAAATGACCATTTATTGAAAATTTATTGTGTGTAAAACCTTTTACCAAAATGCTCTAAATATATTATTGGTCATTAAAACAAGTTATTTACCTAAGTGATGTCCACCTGATAACTCTTTAAAATAAATTAAAACCCTCCCCCCCACCCACCCCTAACATTCTCCTTGCTGTTTTTTTCTCCATAGCACTTACGAACATCTAACAAACCACAATATAAATTTCATCATTTACCACCAGAACATAAACTTTACGAGGATGAGGATTTTAGTATGTTTTGTTCACAGCTTAATTCCTAGAATCTTATACCAGAGTGCTTGGCACTGGTAGATATCAAATAAATATTTTCTTAACGAATGAATGGTTTCATTCTAAGTCCCAGAAATGTTAAATAACCCTTGGTAACATTGATTCCAAATGGCATTGCTGGATTTAAACCAAGATCTACTTTGTCAGCCTCTTTCCACTATGCAATACTGCCTCTCTCACTGGCTAAAAATGAAACACATACCTTTAAATTAACCCTTAAGTAGACCAACATTAGCTTCTTGAGAGGAGATTGCTACATGGCAGCCAGTTCCTTGTAGAACTAAGCCTGAAAGTACTGAAACAGTGGCCCACACCAAGGAAATGGAAACACAAATGCTATTTGCAATGCAATCTTTTTACCTATGAAATGATAACCACTTGACCCCTTCGCAGAGGACCACTCCTGATGTCATAAGAAGTTCTGCAAAGTACTGGGTCTCAATTCCTTCCTCCTCATGTTTTTTAAACTGGATGCCAGATGTTGTTAGTAGCTCTATAGAGTCCTGGGCATACATGTCCTCCCTGGCAGGAGAAAAAGAAAGACAACCTTCAAAAGTGCCATACTTCAAACAAACTGTTTTTCTCCCACTTACATCTATAACCTACAGTGCCAGAAACAACAACACTGAGGACTGGCTTGGGTCCAATTATTCCAATGTTTCACATATAGAAAGGAAAATACAATTTAAATATTGTATTTAATAAGCTTATTATTTTAGAAAAGTGTTCAGTAAATCCTCTTTCAAAACAGTCCAAGGGTGAGACTTTAATTTTTACTATCGATTCAATGTCATCAGCCTTTCACAAGTTAACTATATTTAACTGAGTTTGAAAAAAGGGTCTTCTACTCACCAGGAGCTACCACCACAAACTGAAAGACATGTTCTTTTCAGGGGCTTTAGTCTCAGCAGCCTTTTTATTGCTGCCAGATGGAGCTGTAGCCACAGGGGTGACAGCCTATATCCATCTCCCATGTCCCAGCAGCATCGGGAAGGATACCAAGAGGAAAACATCTGATGTGGCTAAGTTAAAACTACATTCCATCCTAAAGAAAAAGGAGTTTCCTCCTCTCACTAATGATGAGCCTTTCAAATGGCTCCAATAACCAGTAAAATGTTTAAAATGAAAGACTTTGCTATAATAGCAATAATTTCTTCTTCTAACAATCTTAATCCCAGAAAATCACCTCCCAAAAATCAAGCCAGGAAATCTAAATATAAACCAACACTTCAGGATTTTACTGAGGCCAAAAAGAAAGCCCTAATTTCTAAGCACAAACACAAAGGTATCCAAAATGTTAAGTTAAATTTAAAAAAGGATCAAAACAAAGGCATAGGTTTCTGAGAATACATGAAAAGTATTTTGTGCATTGCCCACTGGATTTTTTAATTTACTTTTTAAATTACAAGAATACTGGTTTCCACCATTTATTAAAAGCTTTAACAAAACTAAGCCAAAAGAAAAATTACGTTTAGGTGAAAAGGTGTTCTTACAGTCTAGTCTTTGGAAATCGGTCTGCTTCTAAATAGTCTTTGAAAAACAAAACATAATGTTGTATGGTGCCAGATGGTAAATACACTTATTGTGGTGAGCACTGCACATTGTACAGAATCATTAAATCACGTTATGCACCTGAAACTAATATAACGTATGTGAACTATACCTAAATATAAAAATTTAAAAAACAAACAAAAACTAGCCATTGGAACATCTAAAAAAACAGAGGGGAACTGCAATCATCACTTTAGGTCAAAATTTCCCCCAGGAAAACCCGTTAGGAAGGATATCTGAATAAATCTAATACTAAACAACAGATATCATTGGCCTTATTACACTAAAAATATGTATCTTAAACAACTAAAATCTCACTCATCAGGCTCTGATGCTCACATTGAGAGGCATACTTCAGCAAATTATAACCAACCCAGAGCATTAGATTCTTTCTCTAGGCTTACATTATTCTGGGCCATATACTCACTTTATCTTTATTTTAGTACACTCTACCAGAATGTAAGCTTTAAGAGGGCAATCATTTTTGTCTCTTTTGTTTAATGTCTATCACATCAAAAAACGTATGAAGTAGAACAGTGAGTACTGCACGATTTAAGTCAGAATTTCCCAAACTTGCCCAATGACAGCAATCATCCAGAGAGCTTACCAAAAATATGGATTCCCAGGTCCTATACCTAGACCTATTGAATCACAACATCCAGGAGAAAGATCTGGGTAAGTACCTCAGGTGTTTAATGATCAACAAGTTTGGTTTAAAAAAAAAATGCATAAAATGACTTCTTTTTCTATATAGTTCACATAACTCAATGCAGATTAAGCTAATGTACTATCATTTAAATTTCTTTGGAGTAAATATTTTAAAACTTGGAACCAATTCCATGCTTTATAATGCCCAACTCATTAGAAGAGAAAGCTGAAAGCTCCATACAAGTAGGCTAATAAAACTCTAAATACGATAAAGAAAATTTCCTGCTTGTAGGGAAACTCCATAATTGTTACAATTTAGTTCTCCAAATCAACAGACTGTCCCCTTCCCACAGTATCCATTTCAAGTTTTGAAATCATTCCCCACCTTCAAAAATCCTAGTACATGGAGGAATATATTAAAGGATGCAAATCTCAAAAAAGTAGTCAAAACATTGTTTAGTCAAAAATGTAAGGACTGCTGCAGGTGCAGGGATTGGCTTACTGATTAGAACAATCTGTTCAGAACAGCAATGAACAGTCATGTGATTGCTCCTAACACTAATCAACTACTGAAGTTTAAGGTGGCAAAATATCCACATATAATAACTGAACGGGAGTGAAAGCCACGTACAAATCCCTAAAAAAGGTTTTCCCAAAAAGCAGAGATACAAGGCTACTCAACTCAAACTATATCCTAAAAACAGAAACTAACTTAACTAGGTATGTTAAATCCAATAAATATATCTTTCACCGTTTTTTAAAGTAGGCTCCACATCCAACATGGGGATTGAACTCACAACCCCAAGATCAAGAGTTGCACTCTCTATGGACTGAGCCAGCCAGGTGCCCCTACTTTTTGACCTACCTACAAGTATAAACTTAGCCTACTACACAAATTGACATTTTTAAACACAGCAGATTAAGTATTTTACAATCTGGAAATGCTTTCCAACCTCAATCCATTCCTGGCTCACCATACATTTTGTATTTTAAAACATGCACCCTATATATTTAAGTTTTGCTAAAAATCATGAGCAAAGGCAAACCAGGATACAGACTGTCACAAATGCATAGATGGTCACTAAACTTAATATTTAATGAACTCAAACCAAGAACACTTAAGATGCTCAAAAAATCTGCAAAGACTATATGAGAGACAACATGAACAGCCTGCAACTCCATACCTGACAACTGCCTTTTAGTCTTCAAATACCTGTGCATTATCCATAAAACAAAATCAAAACTACCCTTTTTGATTCTGCTGTCTTTTCTACTTACAGTCCTCCCTGTATCTCCTCTCCTCTACCATTTTCCTTAAATGAGTTATCAGCTTCCTTTCTGTTACCACTGAACCCACAATCTCCTGTAATCTCTATTACACTATTAAAATGATTCAAATACTAATGATTGCAATCATCAAATTGATGTTTTAGAAATTCATTCTCATCTCCTTTGAGAGAGCGTTCTTCTGCACAGCTCATCAATATTCTACTTCAATTTTCATTTTACACATCAACTCCAAATTCAGTTTAGGGAGAATACATTGATCATTATCTAACAATCTAGCAATTCTAATTTTTGGACTTTGGCAATGGAGAGCAGACAGAAATGTTACAGGAACACTGTTATAAAGACCATGACCAACTTTCCTCAATACTATATCCCTGGCACCTAACACAGCTGCTGACACATTCTAGGTACTAAATAAAAAAGTTAATTTTCATCTTTCTTCAAAATATCCAAGATTCTATTCATGGTATTCTGTCTTCATATTAGGTAGTCCCAGTTTTATCTTCCAAATAATTGTTTCCACTTAAATAGTACATTCTACTATATCCTTCTCCTTAAAAATTTCTTCTTAGACATTAACATTAGTATAAATGGGAGCATAACCTGGTAACAAGTAGTCCTCTCTGTATAAGAAAAAAATGTCTTTCAAAGATTGTAATAATAAGGCAGTTGTTACCATAACATAGTGTTTCTAGAAAAGGAAAATATCAATTTTACCAAAATGGAGACATGCATGGGTCACTTCCTACTCATGTATTTATATCACAACAGTATCTCAGTTAAAAAAGTGTTCTAATGATCCAACTTGGGAAAAAAGTAACAGAACAAATGAAATGGTCACGAACTAATTTTAAGAATGGTTACCTTTTGAGAAAAGGATAAAAGACAATTTTCAGTGTTTCAGAATTACAATACTTAGAAAAAGCTTATTAACAGTTAGAATACAGAGGAGTACTTTTTACCCTTTACAAGGTTCTGGTGTATATTATGAAATCCAACAAAGTATAACAGAAAATGAGGCTAAACACAATGTAATTATAAGCCACAGTACTGTACCACTGACAACACTACTCTCTAAAATCATCAGCCCTGCTTTTTAGATCTTAATGCTAAATATCACATTATTGTACAGAGAATGGGAGGTTCTCACATTGGCACTACTGTTAATTGTCCCACAGCTTCTTTAACTATTTTTTGAACCAGATGTAAGATCATATTACACAAGTACAAGCTGTCAAACAGAAGGACACTGCAATGTTGTAACTTAATTAGAATGTATTAAACATTTCCCCACCTTAGAGTCAGTTTGTAAACAATCTGCTCTTACCCCAAAACACTAAACTTCCTAAGCTGTCAAGACAAGTAAGAAAACTGAGTTTCAACCTTGGGCTTGAGTTAGAATTCAGATTCTGAGCAGTTTCTGAAAGAAATACCAAGTTTAACGATACCATTACCTCTCCTATATGTAAGTTACAAGAGGTTTTGTGGGCTGATCAGGGACTGTAGCTATTATATAATTATATTGACTTGACAGGAAAATGCACCCAAGTTTCCAAGAAATGTCTTACTGCCCTTGACATGTAATCTACTCACAAACTGGAGTTTGACTGTAATAAAAAATCTCTTCACAAGAAGGATAATCACTACAACAAAGATGTATATATTTCAAATTGCACACAAAGTCTGAAAGTAAAACTAATGTAAGATTATTTTTTCTATCAAGAAGTGTTTTCAATACCCAAAGTTTTTCAGATTTCAAAAAAAGTGGCAGTCATAGTTTACAAACAACATCTTTAAAATTCAAAGTATTTGCATATAAAGTCTTCTTTATCCTGGCTCTTTCGTCCCATTAGAAGAAATCTAGTCTTTTGAAATGTTAGGTTTTAAACATTTCTAGGATAACTGTGCCAATTCGGTTAGCATTTCATTCATCATACTTGAGGGAAATCAATTCCTAAAATTAAGCTAAAACAAGTTTGGGTTATATTTATTTCCCACTTACGTCAAATTAAATTTAAAATTAAACTGCCAAGTTGAAGTTCCCGGAGGATATTCTCCTTGCTCATTCATAAATGTCAGTCCTAGCTGAATTATCTTTAACAAGTCTACATTACATCGCAATAGTTGGTACTGATAGTCAGCATTGCTCCTGAATTCTCCAATAGGTCTTGCAACCACACCTGGAAACTCGGTGTCCTGTAAAATAGTTTTAAGATTCATTATTTACTAAATGATCAAAACCACAATCATAAATTCTTAGAATAAATAATTTTTGGTTCAAGTCAAAGAATACTGTTATAGATAATATTCTACACATTCAACATATTCAAATACAAATTATCTTTTAACTATAGTGTTACCTTTTAGATCCATAAAATAAAACTCTACAAACTTCATGACTTTTTATTTTAAATACTGTGTCAGTAAAAAATTATTATGTAGAAGACAGGAATGATAAATGCACCAAGTACTCTATTCCCAAGGAAGGGAAAAAAATCATAAATTCATGTTTCTCAAGGGGTATGTGAACTATGCCCACAGTATGCTAGTGTTAAAACAAATGAAGAACTGGTTAAAAGGAATGGAAAATGCATCATACTTTCCAAGCATTTCTGAGACAAGGTTTTTCTAAATATCAAAACCCTCTTAATTTCTTGGGCTAAAATAGCACTCTCTCTGTACTTTAGAGAAAACATGTCATCAAAAATTGCATGATACCCACTTGTTCCTGAAGAATGTTATCATGTCTCTAATGTCACTCCTTATCATCTGAGAAATGATCACTATATATTTTTGTGGGATAAAAAACTTCTAATTATGGGCAAGTATACCTTTATTAAATAGGTTATCTATGTACACTCAAATATTCGTATTTTCACCAACCTGTACCTCCTCACAGAAGTACATTTATTTGCATTAAAAATACTGAGGCGGGCGCCTGGGTGGTTCAGTTGGTTAAGCGACTGCCTTCGGCTCAGGTCATGATCCTGGAGTCCCAGGATCGAGTCCCACATCGGGCTCCCTGCTCAGCAGGGAGTCTGCTTCTCCCTCTGACCCTCTTCCCTCTCGTGCTCTCTATCTCTCATTCTCTCTCTCTCAAATAAATAAAATCTTAAAAAAAAAAATACTGAGGAAATGATACTATATCACTTTAATTTTAAAATTCAAACTGGGAAGCTAAGAACAAAATCTGAATACCAAATCCCTATGAAACAGTAAAGAAATTAAAACTCTAAATTCAGTCCAACTCAACAACCACTTTACTGGATATTTTGTGTTATGCTAGGTGTGTTGTGGGAGAGAAAGGATGACTACGACACTAACCCCTTGCTTAGCGGAACTTACAATATGGAAAACAATTAAGTAACTATAATAGATGTAAAAAGTACAGCAGATGAAGCAGCAAAATAATTAACTGAATAGATGGTCTAGGTAGATTGAATACTAAATGCAAAAGCAGAGATGCTTAACAGCAGTTGTGTTCATCCAACTCCACTGATGATTAAAACAAATGACAAAAACCCTGCAGATTAACAATGTTCCACTGGGAAATCTGATTTTTTTTTTTTTTTTTTTTTTTTGAGAAAGACATGCAGGAGCTCCCTAGCTTCTGTGCGTTCATCTGGTATTATCAGTCAAGCCTTAAGTGTTGCTGGGAGCTGACCTGGCACTCACAGCTATGTTCTAATGTTCTGTTGTTGAGTATGAATAGTTTCACACTTCAACATCAGACAAGACCACTCTATAATTGTGACTGAGCATAGACAAAAACATAAACATTGTCCAAACCACAAAAATGATCAAACATCCTTCTATCTTGGCTAATGTTAAGTAACTGTTGCTTCTTTATAGCTTTAGTCTCACTGTAGTCTTCTCTCATTCAAGACTTATTAAGATACCCTGTTATAGAATTACCCCCCTTCTCAACAACATCCAATTCAGAGCAAGGCCCTGCTTCCTTAATCCCTCCCTAAAACCACCTGACAGAAGCCCAAATCCTAAAAGTCTTTTCTAACACTCTTACTCAAATGCCCCATGGTTCCAGTGGTATGCCTTTTCCCTCCCTCCAATGAGTAATAAACCCAATTTGTCACACTGCGTGGTGGTGATCTCTGATTGGAGGACACTGACAAAATTTTCTTTTTATAATTTAATCTCTCTACCAAATGGATTGAATTCAAGACTTTTAAAATTCCTCTTCCCCTTTTATCAGAAGCATCTTAAGGATTTGATGATAGGCATACCATAGCAACGTAATTATATTTTCTGATAACTTGACGAATTTTCTTCATCTCTTCATCCAGGTTGCAAGCCCAAACTTCACAAATTCTTTGGCTATGATCTACAGTTGCTGCTGGCATAGTGAGGGCACAAGAAGTCTAGATGCCAAGCATCAAAATGTTATACTTGATTGAAGATTTGTTTGTTTCATAAAATACTTTATCCTTTATTTTTGTACCTGTCAAAATAAAAACCAGTGATAATAGAAATATGAATCATAGAAGAACTGAATTGATACAAACCTAAAAGATTATTTATTCAAAGTCCTTGATTTGTAAGAAAATCAGTTTGGGAAATGACTTGTCTAAAGTCACACATCTGATCAGTAGGAAAAAAAGAACTGCAACATAGGTTTTCTGGTTCTAATATCAATGTTAAGTAAAAACAGTATTTTTTATGTGTACATACTAATCATGTTTTAAAAATTTAACATTAAAGATTGCTCTGAATTCAACTCACTCTCTAAATAAAACTTTATAAAGATATCTATTTCCACATAGAAAATGAAAAGTTAAATAGTGATATAATGTGACGGGATCAGATATTATTAGGACAAAGGTAATATTTGCTTTTACTAATTAACAGAACATTCAAAATCTGACTTGATTACAAAATCTACTTTAGTGGCATTTATTCAAGTCCGATTAGAAGGGACTTTTTAGTAAACCAACAGCAACAACAATAAAAACCCAGAAAAGGCTCTTTCTGAAAAATAAGTAACAGCCACAGAAACTGTTTGAATGTCCATAACTGCAGGAGGGAGAAAGGAAGCAATAGAGTGTATGCACTTCAAACTATTTCTAATTTCCTAAAAACCTGAGCGTAAACATACATCTATTGTTTCTGGTCCATAAACAGAGTATCATGCCCCATAAAGAGTACAGACCAACATTTTGATTCTTGGACAGAAAAATTCCAAATGCTCCTCCAGTTTTCACAGAAGTTTGAAAAAATCCTAACAAACAAGGGTAAAAAAGGGAATTATGATACCCCCCCAAACACTTCAGTCACAAATGTAACCTCAAGTCCTCTAAGAACAGAAACCAAAGATCTAGGGAACCCCTCCCATATTACCCTCCCCACTCCGCTAAACACACACACACACACACACACACACACACACACACACACACACACACACACACACACACACACACACACACACACACACACACACACACACACACACACACACACACACACACACACACACACACACACACACACACACACTTTAGAAAAACCCTGTAGCTTAACATTGCTTTTTCCACCTCTCTCTCTACTACAATTCCAGAAGCCCCGACGAGGCACCAGATGCCTTCTCATTACTGGAGATACAATCTCCGTACTGCAGGCTCCCAAAAAAACGAAGACAGCACAGAGCCACGCAAGTCATAGATAACTCTCTTCCCTGGCAGAGGGCCAGCATGAAGGTGCTTGATAACCATTTACTGGAGCCAGACTGACTCCCAAGCACTGCTGCAAGAAGAAATACGAGGAGCTGAGGATCTAGGCCACCGCCCTCCACTCCCAATTTCCGTCCAACAACGTCGAAGCCCCAGGTACAAAGCCTTTACGTCATCAGCCCGCGCCACCCCCTTGACATACCCTCAGGCCGTTACCCTGCCCCCCTCCACCCGCCGCCGAGCTCTTCCTCCGCCAGCCGCGTTCCAGCTGGCGCCATCGCTCACCCTCTGAGGTTCATCGTTCCCGCCCCCTTTCTACTTCCCCAATCCGCCCCTCCCCCCGGCAGACGCAAGATCTACTTGTGTCGCTGAGCCCGCGCTCCTCCTCCTCCTCCTCGCCATAGAGACAGCAACCAGCGGCGGTGGCGGTGGCGGTAGCGGCGGCAGCAGCGGGTGCCCCATAGACACCTCACGCCCAGCAAGGGGGAAAGGGGAGCCGGGGCTGCGCCGCACCGTGCTGCGCCGTCGCTTCTCTCACGTCCTGGCGGGGGCGCTAGGTGATGACGCGACACGCAGAGGGGGCGGAGCACGCAGGTGACGGAAGCAGGGTTGGTGGAGCGTTTGACGGTCAGGCTGCCTCACTGACTGGTTTGGGCGTTGGGACCGTGAAGGTAGAGCTGCCCGTCCCGGTCGGCTACTTTCCTCTCTCTTGCTGCCCACAGTCGTAGTGTTTCGCCCAGGACCCAAGGACCCCTCAGCCGGGCTTGCTTAGAGAAGACGCGGTTCCCCAGCACTTGGGACCCGGGCGCCTCGGACGGCTCCTCCTGTCGCTGGGGAACCGCCGGGTTGAGCAGCTGGGAGAAGCAGGCCAGAGCCTTCCAGGGCCTCGGGCCCGGGGACCCGTGGAGGATGAGCTGGCTCTTTCCCCTGACCAAGAGCGCCTCGTCCTCCGCAGCTGGGTCCCCCGGTGGCCTCACCAGCCTCCAACAGCAGAAGCAGCGCCTCATAGAGTCCCTCCGGAATTCACACTCCAGGTGACTGGTCGCTACCTCTCCGACCGCAGGAAAAAGTAGGGCGGGAGGGTGGGCTGGTCATAGCCTCACGTAGCTCCTCAGGCCTGCTGCCCGCCAGCTGCCTCCTTTTGACATACCTCCCTTCGTCTTGGGTCACACGCTTGCTCTTCTATCCCTGACCCATGTTCAGGATTTTTCTCCGGATCCTTTCTCCCTCCCTCTTGCCTCACCACGGCTCAGCTCTTCCAATTCTGAGTTGTTCATCCCTCCTGACACATCACTTCTGGCTGTAATCTGTCTAAGGGTCTGTATCCAGTAGCCCTTGCTTTGCTCTCCTTCCTCGCTAGCCTTTCCCTTTGCCCATCTGATTGCCACATTAGCAGAATTGTTAAAGTACTGTACTTGGCTAAAACGAATTGTACAGAGTAAACTCCAGGTTTCACAGAGTGTAAAATTTGAGGGGGGGGGGGAGTTGTAACATGAAAGAGAAGCCAGAGGTTTTATCAGTGAATTCTTTTTGGTTGGGAATGACATACTCAATCTTCTTAGGTCTTTTAAGATTTACCCGGTTCCAACAGCCTCATCTCAGTCTGGCAAACTACTAGTCTCTACATCTCTCACTTTATTATTCTTATTCCCACACCCAAGAATTGCCTTATATTCATGTTAATCTGTTGTCTTCTTATGAGTTGTTCATTTTCAGCATGGTCAGGTTAGAAATATGTTGCAATTCAAATTATTTCAAATTATTTACTGTAAACTTCAGCCTTTTATATTGCAAATCTTTGTGGCTTCTAATGGTTTACAAAAATTAGAACTGCCTCCTTTTATGGATTATGCAAGTTTATTTACTTAACAGTGTCACAGCATGTCTTTGTAAAGATGCCAAAATCAGTCAACCCTCTTTTTTTAAATAGACTTTTCAGACATTTCAAAAACATATATTATGAGACTTTAATTCCTGTTGAATGAACTATTGGGGACCATTTTATCTGTTACTTTTAATAATTTTTCCCAAGCAAGTAAGTTACAGTGTAGAATAGTTTTAAATTAAATATGTTGTTAAAAGAAAAATTCACTGCAAAGTTAGTATGGCTAAAACAAGGATTCTTGCTGATTGAACTTCAGATGTTTCTTGATTCTTTGTCTCAATTCTGCTTGTTTAGAACTTTCAAAAAGCTGAAAATTTATGGTATTTAACAGAAGAGTGGCGTGCTATTTGTTTTAATGATGGCTTTCTTTCTGGAAAATTAAGTTCACAGAGTTCTCCAAGTCAATCTTACTCTTCCTTTTTTTTCCAAGTCAGTTTCATTCTAAATAATGTTCTGTACTCACCTGTAAGAGCTACTCTTACAAGATATGCTTATAAAATAAGTTGACTCATTTTGAACAAGCATAACAAAAGTTTGTCTCCTTAGAAGGTATCAGCTTGGAAGATTGTTTATATACTGTACTAGTGCTAGTATAGCCAAAATACTTTTTAGAACCACACCTTTGGAATTAATTGCTTTTAAGCCTTTAGTATATCCTGTTAAATATTCTCACTGCTGGCAAATTTTTATTCTTTAAGATTGGAGTTGAACTTTTTAAATACGCTAAAGCCTTTTACTGCTAAGGTTAGTAAATGAGGGAAGTGACTGATCTGAAATTTCTTGTGTGTTTTTTTGGCCTCCCAAATAAGGTGACATTCTAAAACAAGAATTGCTAATCTAAGAAGTTCCGGAATTGGCTTAAGCTTTAAAGGTTTTTTTTTATAAAAATACTTGTAGTTTTATTTTATTGAAATATTTCACATTTATAAACTATACTTGGATACTTTTGGAGACAATTAGGTCATATACTTTCAGTTTTCAAGGAATGGTACAATGCCAGAAAAAAAGTGTCATCCATCTATTCTTGTTAAATCTGCCATTTGAACTCATGACATACATTTTGAAGGTAGCTGGTAAAAATGATCTATGTATGCAGTATATGATAATATGTTGCTTAGGTAGCCAAATTTCAGTACTATAACTTTAAGATTGTTGTGCAGTAAGACACCATGATTGGTGATTTTGAAGGTGCATTCTGCAAAAGTTGAAAGAATATTTCAGATGATATTTTAATGAATAATATAAAACTTCCTAAATTATGAGTATCCATATCTTGTTGCATGGGACCCACTTCCCTGATGTTTCATACTCTATCCCTTTTTCAGATATAAGGTCACTCATACACACTCAAACAAGCTCGCTCTTAGCAACGAAAGTATTCAAATTCTGCCCTCCTCAGGAACCCTATTCTCTCTTATACCTTCCAATTCTTACCTTTTTTAACTCCTTATATTAAAAAAATTCCATTTAGGAACTAGTCTGTGTGATTCCCTTCCTTAAATAAATGTAAACTCCTTTTCTAAGGAGTTTATTAAGAAATTATTAATTATTAAGAAATTATTACCTCATCTTTATCAGGTCCTTCCTAAAGGTTAGCTGAATTTTATGTGTGTTTCCTCATGTTAATCTTACTGGTAGGCAGGGCAAATGGGAAACTGTCATAGATGACAAACAAAAGTTTTAACCAAAGCATAACATGTTTGTCAACTATGAAAATAGAAACTGGAAGTTATGTAAACTAGGCTCAAGGAATATATTCCACCTTCTGAATAACAGTCATCACAATATTCAGTTTACCACTAACATTTCTGTCTTTGGGGGCAGGAGTAGAATTAGTTCTGTTGTTTCTTCTGCTTCCTAAAGAAGTTCACTTTGAAGGACACTCTTGCTTTCCCACCCAAATCCATTTTCCCTGACTTCTTGAGAGAACACCAGTTTTTATCTGGGTTCCCAGTATGCAGAATGATATACCTGAGGGAGGCCGTACTCAAATAATGATTGTTTACGGCAATCATTCACTGCCAGTTATCGTGGAAGCAGGACTCTTGACCTAAGCTTCTTCAATGGGAGTTGGAGGAGAAATCTGCTGGGGAGCTGCTCAAAACATTTTTTGAATAGAGATGTTCGAAAGGAAATTCTTCTTTCTTGGATATTGTTACATGGGCCATCTGGAATGGCTTGGATCATGAAAAACAGGCTGACTACTAAATGTGGTAAGAGTAGAACAATGGAATGTCCATGATAATATTGTGAAATTGAATTAACCAGCTTTGGAACCTTTGATGCCTCTGGACTTAGTTCTTTTTAAGTTCAGTAACCCCTCATGCTGTTTAAGCCACTTTGAACCTGGGTTTTCAATTACTTGCAATTGAAACTATCCCAAGTGATACTCACTTATCCCAATATTTAAAGATTCTTCAGAAGTGAAGCTGTTATTTCCCTGCATTGTACTACAATCAGAAAATACTAAAAACTGATGTTCTTAACAGTTAACCATTCTAACTATCCTGGTTTCTCCTCTCTTAAGTTAATTAGCTTCTTTTATTTCCTTAGCTCTAAAACAGTAACCTGGAGCTGTGTTGGGAATGGTAATTAACTATGTAAATTCAAAGTTTTACAAATAGTAATCTTTATTACATTTTACTTAAGGGTATCAGCTCTCTCAAGTAAAGGACTTCTGCATTCATTTTAATAATTACATAGTAAATCTGTGCTATTTTTATTTTATATTTAATAAGGAAATCTAATTTGGGAGTTATTATGTTTGTCAGAATTGCTTTTTTCTCTTTCAGTCTAGTACAATGAATAGTCTCCATGAATAGTCTTAATGAAAGAGGCTCTGAACCAGAAGTTAGGAGACTCCGATGTACCATTAACTGGCAGGGCAACATAACCTTAATAGGCCTTAGGACCCCTGAAGTAAGAGGATTAATCGCTTGATGTCTTATTGCCCTGCCCAACTGTGAAAGTTTGTGTTGCTTTCTCAGGTTCCTGGATGTGAGCACTCTCTTAGAGATAAAAGACAAAATGAATTTGAGCAACAGAAATGGAAGTCAGCAAAAAATTATTGCCCTTAGGAAAAGCAGCATGGCCTAGGTGAATGAAAGCTTTGTAGTCAGACTGACCTGGATTTTAAGTTGGCTCAAACACAACGATAGCAATGTGACCTTTTGTCAAGTTACTCAAATTCTCTGAGCCTCCAGTTCCCATTTGTAAATTCAGGAATTGTGATTCCTATCATGAAAGATTGTTAATGTTGGAGTGATATTTATGAGCATTTATTAGAGTACCTGGCACATAGTAAGCATATGACAAATTATATTCCTTCTTTCCACTGCATAGAATCAATATGCATGGAACCTTTGCCTCCTAGCCTACGTGCTTCAGCCCAGCTGCTTCTTTGTGAATCCCTCACGAGCTCACCTGCAGCTCATTTGCCTCTGGCAGGAATACTTCTGACTTGCCATTCAGTAAGCAAGTCCACTTCAGCTAGTTTCCTCACAAATGTACCTGTTTTGAAGGATTTTAGATATAATACGTGTAAAGAAACTAGTAGGTACTTGGTAAATAGCAGTTATTTTTGTTTCTTTAAAATAATGGTGCCAATCTGCATAGTCTTTAAAAATTGTTTTGGAATTTTCTTTTGCTGTCGGTCCCTGGATACCATTATTCATTCTGATTGCCCAAACCTTTAGCCTTATAACTTCCTTGGAGAGTCTGCTACGGTATAGTTGTCTACTGTATAGCTGTTAAGTTTAACACCTTGTTCACAGTTAATAAAACTTTCTTCTCTAAACTCATGGGTTTCTGAGTAAGCCTAAATTCCATAATTTTTTTTCTATAGATTTTTTTTTAAAGATTTTATTTATTTGACAGAGAGACCGAGTGAGCACAAGCAGGGGGAGAAGCAGGCTCCCCACAGAGAAGGGGGAGCCCGATGTGGGACTCGATCCCAGGACCCGGGGATCATGACCTGAGCCGAAGACAGTTGCTTAACCAACTGAGCCACCCAGGTGCCCTTTTTCTATAGATTTTATTGTTGGCTCAAAAGGACTCATACACAAAGATGGTAACACAACAAATTTGCAATGAGAAGATATGTGTATGTGTTTTTTTAACCTGTTCAATATTACATATTTTTTTAAAACATGGATCCATTGCTGGCATTTATACTTTTGAGATTTTTCATTAAAATATCCAAATTTGTAGAGCAGTTTTAGATTCACTACAAAATTAAGTAGCAGGTTTAGAGATTTCCCATATAGCCACTGCCCCCTGCAAATTTTCTTTTAAAATAGAAATATCTGGAAGATCTGACAACAGTTCTTCCACAAAGCAGCATTTGCTTTGACTGAAAAGTAGCTGCCTCATTTATACTGGGCTTTCCTTTCTCCATTTTCCCAGTTTGCGGTTACTCCCTTTTGTGATACAAGCAACAGTATGTTATCTTTTATAGGTATTTGAGAGTAAAACTTCTTTGTGGAAGGAAATCACCTTAACTTGTTGCAATAAAAAAGCCTACAAGAAGTTGCTATGCCTATTGAAGTTATAGAAATCTACAAAATGTCAACACTGTGACTCTATAAAGGGACATTGCACTCTTAGAATGAACTTTAAAATTATGTATGTCAAACAGTCCCATAATTAAGTGGATCTTAATTTGATACATTAAATCATATAGTCCATTTATAACCCGTGATTAAAAATTACAATTGTAGAGTATATGACATAAGTCATATTACCATTTAAGAAAATTTTTCCTGTGTAGATCATAACAGCTCAAGTACTCTCTCTAGTTAATTTTCCCTTAAAGTATCCCTTAGTAGTATCAGTCCATACTTGCTTAAAAGAATTAACCACACAAGCGGTCATTTCTCCATTGCTAGTTTAATCCAGCCACATGTACTCTTCCCCTCCTGCCCCTTAAGTCCTTCCAAGCCATCTACTGTCTGCTACCTAAGCCAAAAACCTGGTCATTTTGTTTCTCTTCAGTCCATCCCTACTACCACTGGGCTCTTAACTATTTTCTCTGCCTTCAGCCTTAATTTTTTTTTCCACGTGGCCACCAGAGTAATCATTTTAAAATTCAAATATGAACGTGTATTCCTTTCAGTGGTTTCTTAACTCTTGCCCAGAAAAGCCCAGCCTCCTTAGCTTAATGGCCTGGTTTTCACAGAAGACGGTGATGCGACTAATGGAAAGTGTCAACAGACTGTTAAAAAACAAAATTCAGCAGTTAAATTTGAAGATCTAGTTGGCTTTATTTACTGATTCATGAATTGGATGGCATCACATCTAGCAAGTAGAGGGGAGCTCCAAGGAGTTGTGCGAAATGGAAGGTTTTTGTAGGAAGGAGAGTGGGGCAAGGAAGTTATTAGCAAAAGGAAAGAACTGTTCTTTGTTCCAGGTAAAGTCACCCTCCCTTGGGGGAAGGGCAAGGAGTTTTATTGGATTATTTATCTTCTTTTTGGGGGACGGAGAGGGCCCATATGACAGATACTTCATTGGTGCTGATCAGGAATTTTCTGGAGGCAAGGTGACTTGGCATCAGAAGCTCCATTTTGGGCCTTTGGTTTTCTTTTTAACAATTACTCCCCTTTTGATCAGACTCTCAGCTTAACTAAGAGATGTGGTCAAAATTTAAGGAATTAGCACCACTCTCAGCTGTGGCTCTGAAGTTACCCAAGTTTTTGTTGTTCCTTTTTATGACATCCATAGGTCATGACTTTTTTGCTTAACACCTTGATATTGTAACCCAAAACTGGGTTCACCTCTTGGTGGGCATCATCAAAAGACACAACCATGCCAAAGAGTGGAAAAGGAAAAATTTTACTTGCAACAGGTAAGGAAAACACCAGGGGTATTTCCCAAAGCAGTGTCTCTCCGAACAACAAAAATAGGGAAGTTTTGAGCTAAGGGTACATGCATATTGGTGGAGGGACTTGTCAAAGGAGAGAGTTCAGTACAGAATTAGGGCAAAAGTCATCCTAAGTTGACAGAGTCTAAGTTCCTAGTTGATTGAAGTTATTAGGAGGGCCAGCAAGGGTCAGCATCATTAATTCTCTGGCTCCAGTTAGTCGGTGTCTGAGTGCTGGCGGCGGGGAGCAAATCCTGCAAAAAAAGAAAAGACTTAAGAATGCACCTTAGGTCAACTTTCACTTTTGAACCAGCGCTGGGAGTTTCACCATTGATTTATTGTCTCTGATATGGTTGGGCTATTTCCTGGCCTGGTAGAGAAGGTTGCTTTTTGCATTCCTTTTTGCTTCCTTAAAATCCGTAACTCCTGAGGTTTTTGCATTCCTTTGCAATTCCCGTGGCTTCTAGGCAGTTCTGCAAGAAGTGCTCTTGGTCACGTAGAGCCAGTTGATGGGGGCATAGGTCATAAAAATAGCTGGGGGCCTAAAATGACTTTTGTTGTGTTCCCAAAGCTATGCCTCATCTTCCTTTTTCTGGGGACTTTTAGCCATATCTGCCTACAGTGTTCACAGGTCACAGAAGTGGGTTATTCTCTTCACTTTGCCTGCAAGGTTCTGGTCTTGGAGACCATCCACTTGGTAGTTAGCAGCTGCAAATACACATTTAAAGTTTTTGAAAGGATACAGGATAAAGTTTTGAAAGGATACTAGAGAGATTTTTATGATAACCCTAAACGGGATAATTCCCAGTTTTTGGAGTGCACTTTGGAGCCATGGTCCCTAAGACCCAAACCAGTCAAAGAAAGACCCTGTTGAAGGAGACACTCTTTTAAGGCAAGTGGTTTGCTCAGTGATTTTTATATAATTGAGTTTCAACTACCCCAGAAGTATTAATCCACAAGCAAACAGCAGGTGATGTTGGTCATAGCAGATAACCTTACTCAGCTAAAAGATAATCATGGGCTATCCTATTGTCAAGAACTTTGGGCGGGGCGGGGGGCGGGGGAGAACTTTAGCCAGATAATGTAAGGGTTTTTACTGGACAGCTATTGCTTTAGCAGTGGATTCTGCAATTTCAGGAATTAAGAAATTCCTGATCATAATCTCATTTACCTTTGTGCCTAACCAGGGTGGTAGGGACCTGCCAAAAGGAGTAAACGCTAAATCATGAGAGTCTCCTGGTAGGTCCTTTCTAACTCAACAGTGTAAACTCAGGAGAGTCAACCATTGAAATGTCTTAATTTTGCTTGCAAAACACTAGCCTGAAATGAAAGTTTTCCCTAAATTCCAGAGGTTACTCCCTTTAGCTGCGGCCAGGGAGATACAGATGAGGGTGTTATCTTTGCAGGCAAATGCCAGAATAAAGGATACAAAAAAAGAAGAGGTTTCATGGTTTCATGTTTAAAGTATGAAGCCTTGATTTGTTGTCTTGTAATTTTAGAAACAGTCTACCTCAATGTCAGCTACATCCTTGTCAATTTGATTCAGAGGTCTCCAGCATCTTCTAGTTCGGAGCAGTGGTCAGGAGCACTTAGTAAGGATCCTCCCAACAAGATTTAAGTGCTGTCTTCCTCTAATATTGGTTTCAGAATACTCAGTCACCAGGCCCTAGACTATAACCAGAGAATTGGGACCTGGGAAGGATTTTTTAGTCTGTTGATGATAGGCTTGAGCATAAAACTTAGACACTTACAGTCGTTGGTCATACTAGCATGAGACACAGGATCAACAGAAGGTTGTATACCGATAGGCATTGGTCTGCCAGTAACTATCTTGTGTGGAGTGAGTGTGTTTTCCAAATGGGGTACTGTCAATAGTCCACAACATCAAAGGCAATACATTAGGTCAGGGAGGTCCAGTAGTTTCAAGTTGGGAAATTTTAAGTTTAAGGATCTCATTAGTTCTCTTGACCTTGTCTGGTTGAGGGTGATAGAGATTGTAATAATTCCAAGAAGTTTGCAGAGTTTTCATGAAGGCTTGTATAATTTGTCCAGTGAAGTGGGTGCCTTGATCACTGACTGGATATTGTGGAAAGTACACCCTAACTGGGAAACATTCCCTTTTTTCTTTGCCACTGGGAGGGCATTAGCCTTGCAACAGGGGAAGGCTTCAACCCATCCAGAAAACATACATACAGTAACAAGAACGTATTGATCACCCACGCTGAGAGGCAGTTGAATGAAATCCAGCTGCAGTGTTCAAAGGGTCCAGAGGGAGATCTGAGGCCTCTTGGGACAAAAATTATTTTTCCAGGGTTATGGACCTGACTGGTAGAAATCTCCCCATCAGTGTTAATTCACAATTTCAGTCATCTTAAATGCACTATGGTGGGTGAAGGAATGCAGAAACTGAAAAATGGTGTTTGCCTGGGAGCTGAGAATTACCAAGCAGCCATCTTTGGTTTCCCATATCCCCAACTCTTCATTTATCTTACAGCCATTACTGACCCATCCTAATTTCTCTGATTCAGGAGAAAACTATTACCTTGTTACAAGGACATCAGGATGGCAAAAATCTGGCAATGTGGGGCCAGTTTTTGTAGAAGTAAAATGAACTTTATGCACATATGCCACAATCTTACAATTACAATATGAGGAAGACATAGTATTATTTCTTGACGATGCTTCCTATGTAATTTAATATATCAAATAAGCCTAATTAGTTTAACGATTTTTTTGGAGTGTTCCAGGGACACTTTTGGAAGCATTCCAAAATTTCTTACAGGTCAAAAAAATTTCATTTAGAATTTAGTTTGGGGAACTTTGTTAAAAATATCAAAAACAGATTTTAAAGTTTGCCTAAATAAGATCACATATCATTATGAAACTTAAAAAATAAAGCTACTTCAACAATCTGTTATCAAAAGCAGACCCCAAGTCCTAAAAAAAACCTTTGTCCTTTTAACAGAGGAAATAAAATTCTGCTTTTGTACCAGCTTACTTTTGGTATTAAAACTTACTCATTTTAATCTTAGTTCTGACCTTTCCAAAGATTTCTTTTTAACAAACTTTACAAGTTTGTTTTTTGTTTTTCACATTCAGATTTTGTCCTGTTCTTGGTCTTTAAACAACCAGCCTCACTTTAGGACAAAATTACTCTTTTTTTCCCTTCAATGAGAAAATGCATCTCCATTCCTTATTCCTTCTCGTACCAAAAACACACATTTTACTTTCTTTCCATAAAAGGTGTTTCCTTTATTTGTAGTAGTTGTAATAACATTAATTAGAATTCTTAACCCTTAGAAATCTTCATTTCTAGTGAAAACTAAGAAGGAGTAGTGAACTGTAATACCAGCATTTTTTAGATTGACAAATTATGAGTACATTTCATAATTTCTAGAAGCATATGCTTTTTTCAGTTTTCCAGTGTAGAATTAACAAACCTAAATATCTTTTAGCTTCTCTGTAATAAACCAAAAGTAAATAAGCCTATGTTCAATAAGAGTATTTTATCTTGCTTGAAAATATTCAATAAATTTCCATCATTTAAAGATTTTATTTTTTATATTACTATGTTTGAGAGAGAGTGTGTGAGAGAGCGCCAGAGGGAAGAGAGGGGCAGGTCAGAGGAAGAAGCAGACTCCTGCCAAGCCAGGAGCCTGATGTGGGGATCTGGGATCATGACCGGAGCTGAAGGCAGTCGCTTAACCCATCACTGAGCCATCCAGGAGCCCACATTTCCATCATTTAATTTAATTTAGCAAGACTCCTAAAATTTCAAGCTAAAGAGATTTGGAAAAAATTTTTAAGCACATATACCATAAAGTATAATTGCTAAAAAGCTTATCTGTAAATTTTTATCCCACTTAAATCTAAATCATTTGCTCCAACAATCATGTTTAGGTTACCCACAAAACTTTATGAGATGTTAGACAAAATCAGCCATGATTCTAAGTTATTTTTGCTGACAAATTATAAGAGATGCAATTAAACTAGTAAATTCAGGTAGAATGAAATTTGTTTATCTGCCTTATATTCAATGTTGATAACTCTAAATGCCTGTTTTAAGTAAACCAATGAATTTAAACTAGCTTTAATTTACTAGAAGATTATCCCAGTACTTGAAAAACATGTGGGTGTTTTTGTTATATTTCTGAGAATTTAATTTATATAAGCAGTTAATTTTCCTTAAGCCAATTAAATAGATCTTTAAGCCAACTAAATTTACAAATTAATTTTAAGAATACCATCTGGCGGTAGAAAATACCATACATTTACTTTATATAGAGAGGCACACATAAACATACAGATACAGACAGAGACCTCATAGGTTATAGCTTTAAATTGGTGCCATGAATTAGGTACAGAAACACAAAACTCACTAGTTATAAAAGAAGCTGCATCTAAGTTTTTCCATATTATTTTTTAATTTTAGGAATAAGTTTTAATATGAAAGTTTGAACTCTTACACTTAAAAAAATTTTTCTTTTAGTATAGTTGACACACAGTGTTACATTAGTTTCAGGTCTACAACAAAATGATTCAGCTTTTCTATACCTTATTCTGTGCTCACTGCAAGTGAAGCTACCATCTGTCACCATATTAACACTTACTACAGAATCATTGACAGTATTTCTTATGCTGTGCCTTTTATTCCCAGGACTTAGTCATTCCATAACTGGAAGCCTGAATCTCCTACTCCCCTTCATGCATTTTACACATACCACCACCCCTCTTCCATCTGCAGCCATTATTTCTGTGTATTTAAAGGTCTGATTCTGCTTTTTGTATGTTTATTCGTTTGTTTTTTAGGTTCTACATATGAGTGAAATCATACGGCATTTATTTTTTTTCAATTTGACTTACTTCATTTACCATAATATCCTCTTGGTCCATCCATGTTGTCTCAAATGGCAAGAACTAATCCTTTTTTATGGCTAATATTCCGTTGCATATGTTACCATATCTTCTTTATCCATTTGTCTACTGATGGACACTTAGGTTGCTTCCATATCTTGGCTACTGTAAAATAATGCTTCAGTAAATAGGGGTGCATATATCTTTTCAAATTAGTGTTTTGTTTTCTTTGGATAAATACCTAGTAGTGGAATTATGGGATCAAATAGGATTCCTATTTTTACTTTTTTGAGGAACCTCCACACTGGTTTCCACAATGGCTGTACCAATTTACATTCCCACCAAAAGTGCATGAGAGTTCCTTTTTCTCCACATCCTCGCCGGTACTTATTTCTTGTCTTTTTGATTTTAGCCATTCTGACAGGTATAAGGTGATAACATATTTGTAAAACAGGTGTAGCTGTTTTTAATTCCTCAAAGAATTAAGTTGCTGCCTAAATGATATCAAAGGCACTCACACCCATCCACCTATGTGTTTTACCCCATCTGGGTACATTTAGCTTAGGGGAGAAGTCTCAAAAAAAAAAAAACAAAAACACCTCTTTTCAGGCTCTGAACATCGGCTTCTAATTTGCCCAGATTTCTGACTACAGAGTTCGTAAATCCTTTCAAGTATCTTGTCAGGTCTCAGCCAGGACATACAGTAAATGTATCTGGCAATTTTAAACAACCTCGTGGACCCTAGCAGCATCCTCAGAGAGGGTGCAAAAGATAATATTTTTATAAGATCAAGAGTCACTCCCAAAATTAGCACTCCCTGTCCCAGGCAGGCTGAAAGCCAAGCCAAATTCTTAGGACCTAAGACCATCAAGAAGGCAGTAGCTATACCTGGGAGACAGAGGATCGATAATCAGTAGTTCTGGATTTGGAAAGGAAGGGAATATTTTATTTTTTTTCCCGCTGTATTAATGGGCTCAGGAGGTAATTTATTTATAAAACCTTTTGAGAATCCTCTGTGGGTTTAAGAAATTATTTAACTGTGGCTGTTAGTTTGGCCTTTAACCCAGGAGTGAAAGATACCTGTAGGGGATTGCCTGCAGCCTGTGGTGGTCTTTATCTTAAAAGGTAACTAATAGTCTCTTCAGAGTCAAAAGACAATTCACATAGAGGATTACTAGAAAGAGTACTCAAATGAAAGAGAGGAGAGCAGTAGGAATTAATGCAGTCTTATATGTTAGTCTTAGTCTTTTGTTTTAGGTACCTTTCTTTTTCATTGTCCTTTTGTCCTTCTGAATAATGAAACTTTGGAATTTTGAAACCTTTTGGTGGCTTCTGCATACCAAATAAAATAGGTATCCCATTCTGTTTAAGAACCCTTGCTTTCAAGTATACTTCTTAAATTATTTCTCTAATTAGAGCATTTACCATAATGGCCATTGTAATTCTAGGTTGATTTTAGTAAGATCTTGCTGTTTAACTAAATACTTGCGACTTCTGGGACTATAGTTTTTAGACATAAAGTAAGCAGGTATGCCAGAAGGTGGCCTGTTCAACTCTGGATATGAAGGACCCCCCCCCCTTTTTTTTTAGTTAAGCCTCTGGGTTTCTCAGAGTCAAACTAAGAGGGACATGCAATGGTGTTGGGAATTGTGGGGCGTTTTGCAGTGTACCTCATTGCAGAGAAATTTTCTTGAAGTTGGTGGGTGACCTAGTGTCAGCTAACCCATTAATGCGACCAACTTATTATATATTATTACCACAGAAGTCTTCTAGAGGTGGCGAGTGCTCTAATAGCCTTTGAATTTAATGCACCCATGCCCACCAGTGTTTGCAGCCTTATTTCTGGGTCCTGAGACTTGGATTATCAGTTAGCCTTTATTTAAAACAATACCACAGACCTCACACTGGACCCAGTCCAACTCAGATCGGACACAGTCTGTTCCCACCCCGGTCTGGTTCTTAAGTCAGACCCCATTCCAACTCCAGCCAGTGGCCACCAACAGTTCCAACGTAAGCTGACCAGCAGACTGTAGTAGATGGAGACTGTGGATTGGAACTAGGGAAAGTACTAAACCAGCAAGTGCCGATCAGGGGGACTGCAGACTACAACTGGAGAAGGGATTCCAGTGTGGAATTGTAAACTGAACCAAGGGCAGAGGACTGGAGCTTTGTTAGAGCCTCTTGTCTATGGAGACTGACTCATTAACCCTGGATTGGAAAACCAATTAGATCCAAGCTCAAATGCAAGAGAGTGGAGCTCAAACCCAGAGGAGCTCTCCAAAGGTCCTTGGAAATGAATGGCAAGACAGTGAACTCAAAAGGGTACACAGAGTGCCATGCCTGTGTTTCTCTTTATCCCCAAAGGCCTTTAGAAGTTCACTTCAGATCCTATTGCTGCCACCAAATCTGTTGAAAAACAAAACCAAGTAAATTTTGAAGATGTAGTTGGCTTCATTAAATGATTCATGAATTGGGTAGCATCTCATCTAGGGAGTAATGGGAGCTCCCAATAGTTGTTTTGTAATGTAAGATTTTTGTAGGAAGGATGGTGGAGCAAGGAAGTTATTAGCAAAATAAAAGAAAGGACTGTACCAGCCAAGGTCACCTTTCCCTAGGGGTGAAGGGTAGGGGGTCTAATTAGGTGGGTTACCACATGGGGGGGTGGGCTGCGGATGGCGAAGGCCCATGTGACAGATCACCTTTTATAGTGCTGTTCTGAAAATTCCTGACGGGCTGGTTAAGACTGCATTTCTAAGGAGGTTGCAGTTAGGTTAGGTATTAAGCCCCAGGGTGTGACTTGGCCTAAGTGTCTCCATTTCGGGCCTCTGTTTTTCTTTTTAACAAGACAGTGAGGATGTGAAGTTACTTTTTTTTGTTGTTTTTTTTATTTTGTTTTTTTATTATTATGTTAATCACCATACATTACATCATTAGTTTTTGATGTAGTGTTCCATGATTCATTGTTTGCATATAACACCCAGTGCTCCATGCAGTACGTGCCCTCTTTAATACCCATCACCGGGCTAACCCATCCTCCCACCCCCCTTCCCCTCTAGAACCCTCAGTTTGTTTCTGAGAGTACATGATTTCTCATGGTTTGTCTCCCCCTCCGATTTCCCCCCTTCATTCTTCCCTTCCTGCTATCTTCTTTTTTTTTTAAACATATAATGTATTATTTGTTTCAGAGGTATAGGTCTGTGATTCAACAGTCTTACACAATTCACAGCGCTCACCATAGCACATAGCCTCCCCAATGTCTATCACCCATCCACCCCATCCCTCCCACCCCAAGTTTTTAATGGCAAAGGATATGGAGACTTTTAGAGACCCAGTGTTATTTCATATCTGAAATTTTTCCCATGGTGTTTCTTCTGTATAGAATGTCTGCTTTATTTTGCTGATTTCTCTTTCCTGCATGTTAACTCTTACTTGACTTTTAAATGTAGTTCAGATATTATTTTATTTCCTGGAAGACCCCACTACCACTCTTGTTGAGGTTAGGTGCTTTCTTCTCTGTTCCTATAGCCCTTTGCACGTCTGTTTTATTATCCTGTGTTCCACACAACACTGTTCAAAGAATACTGTGAAGTACATGGTCCATGTCAAACAGATTAAAAAAAAAAATAAGTGCTTTAGAATTTCCCAAAGCCTTTAATATGCTAAAATGCATCAGTAGTCTCCAAGAAAAGAATATATACTATGAAACATTTTCCAAACAGAGCACCAAACCATTTATTTGAGCTATTTATTTTAAATTTCCAGTGTCTTAATTTTTCATTTTCTTATCAACTGTGTGTGTGTGTGAATGCAAGTGCTATTTTGTTTCTCTGAGGATATCAATTACCCAAATTTAGAGTCTTCTCAATTAACTCTGTTAGCTTAAGTTTTTGTGTGTTGGGCTGCTTGAGTTTAGTGGCTACCTTGCTTGGTTTTCCTTTGTTCACACTTCTTTGATGTGTTCATTTCTGTTTTTGAGATTCCTTGTTGACTTGTTGGTGGATATTTAGCTCTGTTTATCATAGTCTGCCTCTGGTAACGAATGAAAAAGAATGATTTGTTCCGATATGGGACAAGCTGATAGTTGTCTCCTGGAAACAGAGGCTCCATGGAAGTCAGTAGCTTCCTAAGTCTCTGCTCCTTTCAAGGCTACCCAATGTGTTCTTCCGGGTACAGATACTAGTGCCATCTGTTGGTTTGGAACAAGCAGGGAAAAGAGGAGAGTGCTCTATCCTACCTGCTGTTGCACACCTCTTCCCATTCATTACCCTGAGAAATGCTTCTGCCCAGCCTTCCACATTCTTGGTGTGGATTGACTTCCTTCAAGGGCTTCGAGGACCTTCAAACTGCTCCTACTTTGCATTAATCTAATGTTTTGGGTTGTCATCAGTTCCTGTATTTACTTTCTTTTTCTTTCCTTTTTTCCTTATCGCCCTTTTCCTTAAGTCTATTCCCATCTTTTTTTATCTTTTAGAGATTCCTCAGAGTTTGTCTGCTTACTCTTTGCTTTCCAGCACTGTTACAGATTTGGTTGTTTAGTCTTTTGTGATATTTCCTAGAGATTTAGGTGGGAAAGGGAAGTTGTCTAATCTCGAGCTACCATCTTTATTAAAGCACCTGAATCTTTTATTTGCAAGGTTCACCTATAAACATCCCTTGATTTACCCAACACTGGCAAATGCATGCTATCAGTATCTTGAATTGATCTTTTTTAGTCACTTGACTTTTTCTTCATGCTGTGTGTCCCTTCAAAGACCACACATATTTCTGTATTTCTGTTTCCTTGCAAGATGATGGATATTTGGTAGCTGTTTAGTTGAACCAAGTCTTTCTTACTAAACCCAAGCTTACGCAAAATGTGAAGTCGGAAATAAATGATTGTTCTACAAAAGGAATCTTTTAACCATAACTAGTGCCTCTATTGCATCTCAAGGTCAATTTGTTTATAGTTTCAAGGATTATCAAAGAAATGAGGATGCCAATTAATCACACATTCTTTTTTTTTTTTTTAAGATTTTGTTTATTTATTTGACGGAGAGAGACACAGCAGGGAGAGAAGGAACACCAGCAGGGGGAGTGGGAGAGGGAGAAGCAGGCCTCCCGCTAAGCAGGGAGCTGGATGCGGGCGCGATCCCAGGACCCTGGGATCATGACCTGAGCCGAAGGCAGACACTTAATGACTGAGCCACCCAGGCACCCCTAATCACACATTCTGACTAACACAGTTGTCTGTTGTTTCAGCTTTCTTTAATCCCAAATCTGTTCAGTCAATGAGGCAAAACCGTAGTAATTCACTTCTCTCAGAGAACCTAGTACGTGAAAGTATTAACGGAAGGGCATTCCAATTTGCTCTTGTAGTGTGATTACAGTATTACTTTAAAATATGTGTGTGTATTTACATCCAAAATACTACTACCTGTCAGCTCAAAGATAAGGCTGCAAAGAATGTTTATCAAAGTGTGATTTATAATAGTAAAAAAATGGAAACGATCTCAATAATTGGTTAAACAATGTAGTAAAACATTATTTACAGCCATTTAAAAAGGATAATGTAAAATAGCATTTACTGATTCAGAAAAGAGCAAGTTATAAAATTGTATAGACAGTACAATTGTATTTTGTTTTACATAAGGCTGTGAATATAGAAAGATTAGGTGTGTTAGAGGTTATCTTGGGTATATGGCTTCCTGAGTGATTTTTATATCCTTTTTGCTTGTTCTTTTTTTCCCCTCAATGGGAATAAATCATTTTTAGATAAGTTGTGGTTTTTTTTAAGTATTTATTTATATATATATATATTTATTTATTTAGAGAGAGCATGCATGAGCGGGGGTGAGGGGCAGTAAGAGAGGGAGAGAATCTCCAACAGGCTCTACAATGAGTGCGGAGCCCCATGTGGGGCTGGATGTCATAACCCTGAGATCATGACCTGAACAAAAAATCAAGGGTCAGATGTGTAACCAACAGAGCTACCCAGGCGCCCCTAGAATAAGTTTTTTAAAAGTTATTTAAAATAGGGGCGCCTAGGTGACTCAGTTGATTAAGCGACTGCCTTCGGCTCAGGTCATGATCCCAGGGTACTAGGATCCAGCTCCACTGTCAGGCTCCCTGCTGAGTGGGGAGCCAGCCGCCTTCTCTCCCTCCCTCTCTGCCGCTCCCCCTGCCTGTGCTCTCCTGCTCTCTCTGTGTCAAATAAATAAATGAAATCTTTGAAAAATAAAAAATAAAGTTTTAAAAATAGCATAAAATTCAAAATCACATTGTGAATATTCAGGGATTAGTTCTTGTTTTAATTAAGTAAACTGATAGATTAACAGGAGAAAATCATACAAGCTTATTTATTGTAAGTTTTACATGAGATGGATGACTTAAGGAAGCAAAGATCCAAAGAAATAGTTAGACCTGAGTTTTTTGTGCTAGGTTTGATGAAAAGTGTACAGTCATAGAAGAATATGATGGGTTAAGGAATATAAGGTAATTGTAATAATCAAGGGTTCTTACTGTTCTTCTTGGTGTCCCTTTGTCTTTGAGGTAAAGATGCTAGTTGGTATAAGGAGGGCATATTTCACATGAGGATTTCATGATTTGTTTCAGGGAAGAAGTATGAGGTGGGGAGAAGGTTAGAGTAACCTTCCTGCTTCTCCTCTTTTCTCAGACTCCTTCAGCTGAAGGTATTCAAGGTTCTGAAGTGCCATATTTTGCACTTCATATTTCAGTAGCATGGCCTGAACTCCAACAATTGCCATGACTAACTTGTATTGGAATTTGTTAACAAGAGTTCACCTCTCACTAATAGTACAAGTATTGCTTTCAGTTATTTATCATACCTCATTTGTGAAGGAAACTTGTCAAAACCTAATAAATGTCAACACTCTAATTGTAGAGACACTGAAACCACTTCTAGCCAATGATTTAAGTAAAAATTATTTTAGTCGAATTCACTTTGTTTTCTATAAAAATACACTAAAAAACTGAGTTAAAACTTTGGTACTACAAATTTAGACAGGCTCCAGCTTAGATGCATGTTCAGAATGCATATTTGATAATAGCTAACTTGTATTGAACAATTATTATGGCATTTTGTGGAGGGCTTTACGAGTATTCTCTCATTTAATCTTAACAGTTGTTTTAGGTAGATAGCTATTGTTAACATCCCTGTTTTCCATTTGAGAGAGAAGGTTTAGGTTAAGTAATTTGCATATGATCACATAAGTAAATGGTTTAGAGGAAGAATTTGAACCCAGGAAGCCTGACTTAAGAGGTCATAAAATACTTTTAATCATGAAGATGTTCTGTTTAGCTTAGACCTGATGGATGCATGTGTGACCAGTATTCCCTTGAAGCAGTTACACCTAGAGTCCTAAAATAATATAAAGGAATGGAAAACTTAAGCCATTTAATTGATTATGTGGTGTTCCTACAACTGAGGAGGTTGTCAGTATTCTGGTCCAAAACTGAACCCCAAAGAAAACTTCTATAAAACTACGGAAGTCCTAATATTGAATATCTTTTTGAGTCTGTTCTCAGCTGTTTCTTCATCTCCACACTAACCCCATTCCATGGGACGTCAATATAGAGCAGTAGTTGAAGCAGCCAAAAGAACGAAAAGTTAATTATTATGTAAACGGTAGATCTCCCAACAGTATTCATGCTTGAAAAAGTTTCGTGTCTTTTTGAATATTAAGGTTCTTCTCAACCTTAAATCCGGAATACTACTTAACATTTTCCCTTTGGAAAAGCTGTGAATGTTCATTAGAATTTGAAGTGAGCCCCCAAAAGATTTGGTTGCTAGATTATAATTGTAATAATGTATCCCTGTAATTGACAATAAAGTAAATTAAATTCTAAATGTAGAATATTAAAATACAAGGAAATTCTGTTAGTTGGCAATTATATTCAGCTGCTACTGGCCAAGACTCCCAAAATACCGAGTTAAACAGAACTTTTTTTGTCTCACAGAAAAGAAATTCAGTTTGACAATTCCATAGTCATTAAAGACCCAGGCTACTTCTTTCTTTCTGCTTAGCTCTTCCTAGTGTATGACTTCTATTCTCAGGGTCACTCATGGTCCAGGATGGCTGTTAGAAGTGCAGCTATCAGGTAGAGGCAGGAGAGGAGGACTCATACTAGTTTTTTGTGTCCCCTTCTAGTTGCTTTCCTAATAATTCTATCCCACAGCCTCCCTGTATCTATCTTATTGGCTAGAACGTAAGTCTGTAGCAACAGCTAGCTGCAAAAAAGGCTAGGTCATTGCTCCTCAGAGTAAAATCAGACTTTTCTTACTGAGGAAGAAGGGGAGGTTATTTGTTTCCGGAAAGCAGCCAGCAGTCTCTGTCATGAAACTGTAGGAGACATCTCATCCAGGCTTTTAAGTTTAACTTATTAAGACCCAGACCTCCCTAGCTGTCTATATAGCTGGGTAGTGGCAGTGTTCCAATCAGAACCCAGATGTCTTGCTGACTTGTATTAACCAGAGGGATAACAATTGCTTCTGTTAATGTTGAATTAGGTAAAGTGATAGTAAATCAATCTAGCATTAATACGAGAGTTTTTCTTATCCACTTTACCTCGACATCTTATCCCCATTCTACCACTTTCCCCCAACACACACGCACTTGGATATCTCAGAATATTATTGCCTGATTTGATAAATCTTTCTATGATCATTTTTCCCTCAAGATACAAGTTATATTGGCTATCTAGATTGGGCGATTAAAATTAATAGTTTTAGTAGGCTCTAAAAACATTTAACATTCTTTTTAACATTAATGGTTTTATAACTTCAAGTGAATTTTTCTCTCAAATTTTCTCCTACAGTATAGCTGAAATACAGAAAGATGTGGAATACAGGTTGCCATTCACCGTAAACAACCTGACAATTAATATTAATATGTGAGTAGAATTGTATCCTATATTTTTATGTACTAGTACTTTTAAAAATCTTTTCATTATTTTGTTTCTTAGTTATTAGAAGTAAATTGTTTAAAGTGAACTTATTTAAAATATTACCTTTCTAGTAACTATAAATTATTAAAGTCACATAATTTCATGAAACAAAAGTTTTTTAAAGACATCATGGTAAAGTGTATTGCTGTAAGAAAGAAGCTGTTATACAAGAAGAAATGCAATATAAAGATGTAATAATAATATTTAGTACTGTCATTGTTTTTATTGATTTGCACTGAAGTCTTAGCTGGAGGTAGGCTAAAAGAAAGGCTGAAAATGATGACAAACAGTCAAAGGGATCATGTATGGAAAACTATTAGAGATATATTTACCCCTACCTTAGAAACAAGTGAAAATATTCTAGTCTTCAGCAATAGATATACTATATCAACCAGACAGTTCAGGGCTGAATTTGATCTACTAATTAAAGAAAAAAATTAAGTTAAAAATTATAATCAGGAGGTTATTTAAGAGGAAAGATTAGACAAAGTGATGGCTGAAGTACCCATTTAATTCTAAGTGTGATTATTAGTCTTTAGCATGAAAGTATTAAGTTATTACCTCAAATTGCATTAGGTGGCTGTGTCCTAGAGTAGGTGTTTGGGTGAGATAAGAAGCACCTAACTTGAAGACAGGAACCATGGCTTATTCATCTTCATATTCTCATTGTCTAGCATAATGCCTGCACAGAGAAGGCCTTATTAAATCCTAGTTGAATAAGTGAATGAAAGTGTGAATGTATAATAGTGCCAAGCATTATGCTGTGTTATCTTGATATAAGAGCTTTGTGAATCCTCACAACAGGGCTACAAATTGGGTAAATTACAGACACATAAGTAGTGAATAGCATAGTCAGGATACAAACCAGATTGGTTGGGCTCCAAAGGCCAATCATTGTCTTTTTTTTTTTTTTTTTTTACCAAACTAGGCTAACATCTTTAACTATATAAATGAAGTAGTTTTATCTCCATCAAATGCCCTAGGAAGGGCTAAGTAGGAGAAGCCAAACAGGACCCACTTCTCTTCTTGACAGTGCTGCCAAACAAATCGTTTTTCAGAGCCAACGGGAACACAGAGACAGTTTTAAAGGGTCATATTCTTCTGAGTTTAGAGAGATTTAGAAATCAGAGTTCCATATCCAGTAAAATCCATTTAAGACTTCAATCCTGAATTTGAAATTTGTGGTAGTTCATAAAGGTTAAGATTTTCACCTTTTTTTTTTTTTTTGTATTGAGAATTTACTGTTCTTTACTTGAAACCATGTGATTGACAGACTTGGGAGAGTTCTATCAATGAGGACCATTAGAGCCTTATAGAACCAAGGCATAATGACAGCTACAGTGTTTTAACCATAGTGCTTTTGCTTTTGTCTACACACTCTTCAAAAATTCAGTAGATGGTGTAATAATTCTTGGCAGCATTTCATAAGTAGGAAAACTGCAAGAAAATCATATGGCCAGAACCTGTGGCCCAATAGTCAGACTGGTTACTATGGGTCACCTGTTACAAATACCTGATCTGATTTTATCTGAGATTTTGCATAGCTTAGTATATTGTGTTTGAAAGCAATTAACTGACATGGTGTGAAGAATATCTTATAACTCAGGTATCCATATTCCACAGTAAAGTTTTTACTGAATTGAATTGCTTTATAGTCTTGTTGCTAAAGTATATCCTTTTGTGTATTTTCGATCAACAACCATAATAGAGCACTTACTACTGTGAATAATTACTCTAAATGAAAGCATGAAAATTTAATTTGCTTTTAACTTTGTGTTAGAATTATGACTATATAACACTTGTGTTTTTTCCATCTGTTCTACATTTAACAGATTGCTCCCTCCACAGTTTCCTCAGGAAAAACCAGTGATCAGTGTTTATCCACCAATACGACATCACTTAATGGATAAACAAGGGGTGTATGTTACCTCTCCATTAGTAAACAATGTATGTATATAGTATAATTCATTTCACAGTATTATTAACAGGTGTATTACTTTACTACTACATATTTTAGAAATCTAAAATGCATTTGAAATCTCATTTGGAATAAGTAATTTTCCCAAAAAAAGGTCACTATATCTAATAGATAATACTGATTTGAAGGTTATTTGTTTTTCTGTGATGAGGACCTGTTGATGTTGGAACTTTGGTTCACAGTATATTTTCCATAGTTGTTAGGAGGGGATAAAATTCAAATATGCCTTAAAGTTCTTAGGATATATAAATGATTGATTACTATGAAGGGTGAAGCACTATAACTTAAATGTACTCTTAGTATTTACCTTTGAACCTTCAAATTATTATTATTTTTTTAGATTTATTTATTTATTTGACAGAGGAAGAGAGAGAGAGAGGGAGAGTGAGAGCAGAAACACAAGCAGGGGGAGTGGGAGAGGGAGAAGCAGGTCCCCCGCCGAGCAGGGAGCCCAATGTGGGGTTTGATCCCAGGACCCTGGGATCATGACCTGAGCAGAAGGCAGATGCCTAATGACTGAGCCACCAAGGCGCCCCTCAAATTATTTTTTAAAATGTGGAAATATTTTAAGCTCCATTATTGGTTAAATAGATTCTTAACTGATTTATGGTATTGAGTCTATAGAAAAATATTTTAAGTTGGAGATTGCTAATCTGGTCATTTGACACAGTATCCTTTGTTTTTCATTTAATTCTTGATGTACAGAAGTAGATTTAAGATTAAGTTTTACAGTGACATTATCCTAGTAAGACTTATTCTGAAAGTGATATTGATCATCTTGTATTACTCTTACTTTTAGTTTACAATGCACTCAGATCTTGGAAAAATTATTCAGAGTCTGTTGGATGAGTTTTGGAAGAATCCTCCAGTTTTAGCTCCTTCTTCAACGGCATTTCCATAGTAAGTATATTTATACCCCAAAAAATGTATAAATTTATTTTTACTTCCTTTTATCAAAGTAATCATAATAGAATTTAAATATTCAAATGATGTTAAAAGGCAGTTCTCTTCATTCCACGTTCCTACCTTCATACAGATACACTCATACTTTTCAGAGGCAACTGTGTTTTCTTCTTTTAGTTGCTTTTCCAATATTTACCTTCATCTTTCTAAGTAATTTAAACATAATATATACATAGTCTTGGTTCTTTAATTTTAGGTATTATATTTCAACCTCCTGTTATGATTGATGAGGAGTTTAGTTATTGTTTTCTTTCATAAATGTTCCTTTCCCCTCATTCTCTCAGTGATTGATATCATGATCTTTACTTAAATTCATTTTTGGTATTTTCATTACTTCAATTCTGTAAATATTCCCCATTGCTGAATCGAGGATTTTGTCATGATTACATTTCCTTTACGGTATAATTTTTTGCTTTTTCTGGAGTTAATAATTATTTCCATTTTTCCATTGGTTGTTTTATTGTTTTAATTTTCCACATCTTTTAGCAGCTCTGAAAAATACCTTTCAGATTATTTTTTCACATCATCTGACCTTGACAACATGTATTTTCCTTGTGAATCTGCAGTTTGGTTAGGGACTACTGGAGATAACTTGTTTTTGTTCCACTTTTTGCATTAGCATCTAAGTCGAAGTACTTTTCTACTCAGAATTTTGAGAGTGTTGCTATATTGTCTATATGGCTTCTATTGCAAAGTGTCCAATGCCATTTTGATTTCTGATCCTTTGTAAATTTTAGAAAAAATTTTTGGTCTTCTGAAATTTAATGATGATGCAGCTTCTTGTTGGTCTTTTTATTTCATTTTCTCAGAATACTTCTTGGCTTTAGATCCTAGTCCTCCTACTTAATTTCCAAGAAGTTGGTCTTGCTCAGGAGTCAGGCAGCATTTTGAACACTGCCTGGAAATCTGCTTAGCTAGATTATCCAGGTCATTAGGTGCATCAGCCCCAGCCCTCATCTTTCCTCTCTTGTCTCTTTGTATTGGAGTTATAAGCCTCCTAATATCCTTTATCTAAAAACTGTATATCCTATTTTTCTGTCAGGGCAGGGTTAGATATAAGTTCATTCACCTTATTTGAAAATAAAAGCCAGTAAGTTTACTTATTCCCATTTCAAATAAGTTCTGTGATAAAGTGCAGGTTTTTAGAATGCAGGTTTGATGCATTCCTTAGATTATTTAATAGGTTGTATCTGCTACTGAGGTCAAAATAAAAATTGATTCACAATAAAGACTTATAATACAGATACTCTCTCATGTTGGTCATATTGTTTCCAAATAACTTGTTATATTTATGTCACTGACATACCTTTAGATAAAAGTTTTAATTTTTTAACATAAAGATGAGCCATTTTTTTAAATAAATAAGCCAAACTAGGAAACTTATTTTAACTTAATTTTTTCAATGATCATACATTTATTTGAATCAAAATTCAAAAAATATAGAGGGGTATGGAGTAAAAAGTCTTCCTTCCACTGTCTTCTCCCTTACAATGTAGTTTTTCTTCTTGCTTGTATCTAGAGTTTTTCGTGTGGGTGAATATGCATAGAATTTCCAAGATGTTTTATGACTTACAAAGAAATGCGTACATGTAGTATTTTATTCCCTTCTTTTTTACACAAACGGTAACATACCTTTTTTTCTTCACTAAATGGTATAATTTGGATAGTTTTCCATTTTGGTACATAAAGCCTTTCCTTATTCTTCTTTCTGACCGTAAAGTACTTGTTTTATAGATGTAGTCTAATTTATTTAACAGGACTCATGCTGATGGATATTTTTGTTGTTTCCACTCTTTCCTAAAAGGCCCACCTTTCTTTACCCTCAGCGCTGCAGCAAATAACCTTAAAAATAATATTCTAGGGCGCCTGGGTGGCTCAGTTGGTTAAGCGACTGCCTTCGGCTCAGGTCATGATCCTGGAGTCCCAGGTTCGAGTCCCGCATCGGGCTCCCTGCTCGGCAGGGAGTCTGCTTCTCCCTCTGACCCTCTTCCCTCTCGTGCTCTCTCTCATTCTCTCTCTCTCAAATAAATAAATAAAATCTTAAAAAAAATAATATTCTAGCCAAATGTGAATATATTTCTTAGATGCATTCTCATAGTGGCATGCACATTTGTAATTTTGACAAATACTGCAAAATTGCCCTATGGAGTAAGTTGCACCAATTTCTACCACTATACACAAGGCTTACTTTCCCATATTCTTTGCCAATACAGTTTATTATTGGAATGGATCTTTGCCAATTTATAAGTAGAACATGATATGTTAGTATAATTTTAGTTGTATTTATCTTACTAACAATGAAGCTGAGTATCTTTGGATCTTTGGATCTTTGGAGTTGTTTTTCTTTATTTTTCTGTAACCTGAGTCTTCTATCCTGTTTTTCATTTTGCTATTGAGTTGTTAGTCTTTTTATCAATTTGTAGGAAATTTTTATGTATTAGAAAAATTACCCTGTGTCTGTGATATGAGTTTTAAATGTTTTCCCCAGTTTGTTATTTGTCTTATTTATAATGGGCTCTGTCGTGCTCGCTTCGGCAGCACATATACTATAATGGGCTTTGTCATACACGTTTTTGTTTTTGTTCTTCCTTAATGTCAAGCAATTAATCATTTTCTCTTATGACTTTGGAATTTGGGATCACAGAAAGTCCTTTCCCACCCCAAGGTAATTATTTCCCAATGATTTCTTCTAGTTCTTGTAAGATTTAGTTTGAAGCATTTAAATCTTTGATGATTTTGGTTTTTATCATGTTATGAATATAATGATCTGTCTCCAATTCATTTTTTTCCAGCTGTCCCAACGCTGTTTATTGACTGATCTTTTTTTCCATTTATTTCACATCTGTCTTATATCCTTATTCCCTTATGTGTTCTGGGCTTTTTCTGGATTTTATACTCAGTTCCATTGATCCGCATATCCATTTACCACTATCTGCTCTAAAAATAGTTGCCTTTTCTTTTTTTTTTAATTATAAAGGTTTTATCATTTGTTTTACCAAATGGCACAGTTATTCTGTTCTTAACCCTCCTTCAGATACTTTTCTTTCTATAATTTTCCAGACGAACTTTAGTTTCAAAATCCATAAAATTGTTTTCCAACATAATTTCAACTCATGTAAATTTATGTTATTAAATGAAATAATAATACTCCAGTTTAAAAATTGTTCAAGCTTTATATATTTTAGAAGATATTTCAGTACTCTGATATGTGTTTTCCACACCACCAAGTAATTCTCCAGTTCTCAGCAGACAGTGACCGGGTTTCCTATAGGTATAATTCAATTCTGATGCTCTCTACCTGAAGGTAGTGACAGATCCCACAAGTTAAAGGCTCAGCCTCAGAAGACTGCTCCACTTTAAACACCAGTCAAATCCACAGGTTGTTCACCTGCTTCTGACCAACTGACTATAAAATCAGAGGTTCCCATGATGCCCCCCCTCAGGTTCCATTAATGTGTTGGAGCTGCTCACAGAACTCAGAGAAATATTTACTTCTGTTTACCAGTTTATTATAAATTGGCATTATGAAGGATACAGATGAAGAGCCATGTGAAGCGATGCACAGGGCAAGGACTGGAAGAGCCCTGAATGCAGGCGCTTCTGTCCCCATGGGCCAGGGTGCACCACCCTCCCACCATGTGGATGCATTCACCAACAAGGAAGTTCGTTAGACCTCATTGTTCAAGAGTTTTCACAGAACTTAGTTTGCAGCCCCTCATTCCCTGAGGTTGGTGGGTGCAGCTGATAGTTCCAGACCTTCGTCGGTGTGTCTTTCTAGTGACTACCCCATCCTGAGACTACATAGGAGCCCAGACAGAGTCACCATTAATTTTTTTGAATTACTGTTTTCAGTTTTTTGGACAAATCCCCAGAAGTGGAATTGCTGGATCATATGGTAATTCTATTTTTGATTTTTTTGAGGACCTCCATACTATTTTCCATAGTGGCTGCATCAATTTACATTCCCACCAAGAGTACACAAGGGTTTCCTGTTCTCCACATCCTCCACAACACTTATTTCTTGTCTTCTTAGTAATAGCTATTCTAACAGGTGTCAGGTGATATTTCATTGTGGTTTTGATCTGCGTTTTCATGATGATTCGTGATATTGAACATCTTTTTATGTATCTCTTGACCATCTGTATGTTATCTTGTAAAAAATATTTATTAATATCCCCTGCCCGTTTTTTAACTGGATTGTGTTTCGCTATTGTAGGATTTCTTTACATAGTTTGGATACTAACTCCTGATTATCAGATATATTATTTGCAAATATCTTCTCCCATTTAGTAAGGTGCCTTTTTGTTTTGTTGATAGTTTACTTTGCTGTGCAGAAGTTTTTTAGTTTGATAGAGTCCCACTGTTTATTTGCTTTTGTTGCCTTTGCTATTGGTATCAGATGCAAAAAAGCATCACCAAGACCAATTTCAAGCATCTTACTTCCTGTGTTTTCTTCTAGGAGTTTAATGGTTTCTGGTCTTAAATTTAAGTCTTTAATCTACTTTGAATTAATTTTTGTGTATGATGTAAAGAAATGGTAATTTCATTCTTTTGCATGTGGCCATCCTTTTTCCCCAGTACTGTTTATTGAAGAGCCTATCCTTTCCCCATTGTATATTCTTGGCTACAATATGTGCATAGGTTTATTTCTGGGTTCTGTATTCAGTTCCATCAATCTATTTGTATATAGTTTTATGCCAATAACATTCTGTTTTCACTACTATAACATTGTAATATACTTTCAAATCAGGGAGCATTTTTTTTTCCTTTTTGCTGCTCTGATTGGGTGAGTTTCTCTGCCCTATCTTTGAGTACACCGCTCATTTCTTCTGCTTCATTTAGTCTGCTTTTGAAATCTTCTAGTGTATTTTTTTTTTAACCTCTGTGACTTCTGTTTGGTACTTTCTTATATTTTTTATCTCTTTGTTGAAGTTCTTACTGTGTTTATCCATTCTTCCCCCAAGTTCATTGAGTGTATAATACTTTGAACTCTTATCAGGTAAATTACTTATTTCCATTTTATTACGTTTTCCCCCCCTGAGGTTTTTGTTTGTTTGGAAAGTATTTCTCTTCTTCTTCATTTTCCTTGACTATGTTCGTTTCTATGAATAAGATAAAACAGCCACCTCTCCCAGTCTTGAGGACTAGACTAGGAGATGAACCTTATCATTCAGTCCTGCTCTACCTCTTGATTGTCTCTAAAATTGTGTATTGTCCAAGGAGCCTATTATATTTTTAATAGCTCCCAGTATTTGAGGGTACACCAGAACCTGAGAAGAGTTCAGCCAGCACCTGGAGTCAGGCTGATTAGAAGCCAAACCTTCAGCCAGACCCTCAGGTAGCAGCTTTTAAAGTATGCAAATATATATCGTCTGTGGGGCTGCAAGTGTAAGCCGTGCTGGCCACCAGAGATCTGGGGGTCTGGTCCTTGGGTAGAATTGCAAAATTGGAGCCCCAGATGATTGTATAAGCTTCTTTCTGGGAGATACTTGTGAGCTGGAGTGAGACTGAAGGAGTGTGCAGAGATGGCATCCACCAACCTACGTTTCCTGGGAGTGCCTCTGTAGGCCTCTGGTTGTATGCGAAACCAGAAGCCTTTTCATCAAGCCAAAGCTTTCAGACATGTTTATTAGACTCTTTCACAGGAAGACCAGGGGTGTGTTCAATCTGCTGTCTGTGCAGCGCCCTGGGGGTGGTAGCCTGCCAACAGCTGCCTCTCTCATTGTTTTACAGTTGCATGGGACCCAGGAATGCAAGCCCTCAGCCTCCAGAGCTATGCAATCAGTTGGTGTCTTGTGGATGGCAGCCACCAAAACTGGGGCAGCAGACATAAAAACCAAGCACCATATGTGCAAGAGAGCTTCCTTCCAAGAGATATTGGTGCTCTGGAGTGTGACAGAGGGAGAACATGAAGAGAGCACCTACCACCCTTTGTCCCTAGAGCATATCCCAGGGGGTCCCTGGATGGGGGTTAAATTAGGTACCTGTCCCTCAAGCTGACACTTTTAAGATTAGGAAATGAGACTCTTACACCTAAAATCTGGGTGCCTCTCAATCGACTGCTTCTGTGCTGGGTCCTGGGGTAGGTCCTTTGGTTTCCAAAGCTAGATGTTTTGGGGGTGTTCTTTTGAGATGCAGGGCTTAAAAGATGGACTGCTCAGTGTGGGGTTCAAACTCTTGCTCTTCAGGAAGAAGCTTCAGGTTTTGCGTTTTCTCCTGATTATAGGTCTCTGTGTTGAGGTTTGGGTTTACAGTGAGATTGTGTGTCAGGCTTTCCTACTTGCTTCAGTATTGATTTTTCATATTTGCTTGATTTGTAGGAGTTGTACAACTAAGTTTTAGGGCTTTTTCTTGAGGACATTGTTCCATATTCCTCCAGATTTAGTGTGTTCATGGAGGAGGTGATTTCAAGGTCTTGATTGTCATCTTGAACCAGGACCCAGATATTTTTACATTGCTCTCTGATTCAATCCCAAGTACATGCTGCTGTACCACTTTTTCTAATCTATATCCTTATTTTTTATATGTATTTTTTTTATATTTTAACATTTTTAGCAGTTCTTCTATACATTTGAGTATTTTTCTTTAAAATCTTTTAGAAAAGCAGTCCTGACTTTCACTTATATTTTTCCAGATAAAGTGAGAGCTACTATTTAAACAACCTGTCTTGAATACATTTTCTGGATTAAATGTTCTCCATTCTCTTTATGAAGACAGTGATTGATGCAAATGGAATGCTCAAAACTCCAAAAGAGCCTGTGTATTCACTTCCCCTCTGACTAGTTGAATTATATGTTTCCTAAAACATTTTCTTTTTTCATGGAAACCACACTTCTATTTGGGGGGAGTGGGGTCATTATCAATTTGTAGAATATTTAATTCAATTATATGATTATAATAACAAGATTCTGTCTCTGTGTCATGACCATTGTTATTTAAAACCATTTGGGAATAATTTTATAGGTTTACCCCTAAAGTCTAATGTTTTTTTCTGTCTTTTTCTTTAGCCTATACAGTAATCCAGGTGGGATGCCTCCTTATGCATCTCAGGGTTTCCCATTTCTTCCTCCATATCCCCCGCAAGAAGCTAACAGGACTATCACTTCTTTGTCTGTTGCTGACACTATCTCTTCTTCAACAACAAGTTACACACCAGCCAAACCCGCTGCTCCTTCTTTCGGTATCCTTTCAAATCTGCCGTTACCTGTTCCTACAACAGACACTTCAGCACCGGTGGGTATCTTCAGCTTTCTGTATTTTTCTATCCTTGAAAACTCATCCAATTGACAAATACTTATTATCTGCCTTCTTGTGCCAGCCACTAAGTAAGGCACAAAAGATAAAAAGATTAAATCACATTTTCAACTCAAGTAACAAACTCAGCGGAGACCAGCAAATTATCAAATAATTGCAAGTAAGAAACTTCCAGTGGAGTAGAAGAGAGAGTCTAGAGTTCATGGTGAAGACAGTTGAGGAAATGGTCAGTGCTCGCAGGAACTGAGGTAGACCAAAAGGGATGCTTTTATAAAAAATGTGTCTCTGCTTTTTCACCACTTTATCCTTAGTGCCTCAGACCACACCTGATACATATAGTAGGTGCTCACTTAAAATAAGGCAGATAAATTAATTTATTTGTTTATGTTTAAGGCCAGATTTTGATAGATGGTAATGAATTTGTCAAGACGAAAAGGGTTATATAAAGCTTTCCATAAAGAGGCAGTAGTATTGACAAGGTTGCAGAGACATAAACCAAATCGCATTTTTTATGAAACTGCCTTTAATAGATCTCTCTGACTGTCATATAGGAAATAGGCAAAGGCACAAAAAGTGATCACATAAGAGAAGTAGGTATCAGGTTGTGGAGGATCTGCTCTCTACCATGCCAAGGGCTTCAAGTGTCTCATTGGTTTTAAAAAAATGTGTATGTTCTTAAATAAACTGGTAACTTATTGCCATGTGGGATGTTACTGAGAGACTAATACTTTATGAATAAAACATAAAATGATTTTAAAACCTCCATTTTAACCCTGAGTATCACCCACAGTAATACTCAAATATTATAAACCTTATTATATCCAACTTTACTAATTTTAGTGTTTGTAATAATTTAGATTAGGCCCAAGTGGAGTTTGTTTTTCCAGTACCTTTCATCATTTTATTAAGGAATATTACGAACAAATATTGTGAATATCATGAACAATATTAAT
Organism: Zalophus californianus; assembly: GCF_009762305.2. Lineage (NCBI taxonomy): Eukaryota > Metazoa > Chordata > Mammalia > Carnivora > Otariidae > Zalophus > Zalophus californianus. The sequence continues at coordinate 182,009,260 of NC_045596.1, forward strand.
TACAATTAGTAGGATAAACAAAATTACAAGAGACGTTTTCAAGGATCCTCTGTTTTAAAAAAGTCATTTATAAAACAATGGATTACCTATTCCTTATCTACCCTACTGTCATATCAAACTTAGTTATGTAACTGTTCAGACTTTTGCAACTTACTACATTTTTTTTATATTCAGTATCTTTTATTTGAGACAAATGTATTCATATATATCAATGAAATCCACAGATAATTCTCTACATTAGTCACAGATACACTTAAGCATTTTATTTAATAGTTATATACTTGCCCAAGAAAGAGGTTAACACAGGTACTAACATGATCCTCACCTCCCCCCCCAAAAAAAACAAAAAAAATTTAATCCTCTATGTATAAAGTACACTGAAAAAAATAAGAGTAAAGAAAGAAGGGGAGAATAAAGACAATGTAAAATACAAAGATGAAAGTGATAATGAAACGTTATGGGATGTAGTATATTAAAAATTACATTTATAATCAAATAGGAGCAGTCAAAAAGATGGCTAAAACTTAATTACCATTTCATACTTCTCTTTAGATAAGCCAAGATGGTTTTGGTTACAAGATGCCAGATATCCCTGATACATTTCCAGAACTCTCAGAACTAAGGTAAAAAACTTGGAGAGTAATGTCAGTATTCATTATGTCTTTGACAATGATAAATACAAACCAGATCATCATTTTCATACCCATATTAAAGAAAAAGGTTTTTTAAATCCTCACTATTTCTATACTGTGGCTATCTTAGTGGGAAAGTTATACAAATCAGTTTTATGTGTTGTAGTTTGTTTTTACTGAGTGACTTAGTGTGTACCTAGGGATTTTTCTAGATCCTGGAAATGATATAATAGTTACCAGGATAACAATGTCATTCTCTCTTGAGGCTTACATTATTGTGAAAATTATTTCTCAGTACATCATCCCTGGTGATTTCAAATATTTTTTGGCTTATTTTAGACTTTTTCATTTTTCCTTTTGTAGGTAGAACTTTGTACATAGAGGAACACATTAATGTTCTCATAAAGAAAAATCACAGTGTTTTTACAGAGCCAAATTGTATTCAAACTGATGACACATAAGTTTGTATTATTAAAGTATTCTGTTTTTCGTAGAACACTGCTTCTCTAAGTTGCTTCATGAAAAAATTGTTTTATGGCCACTCAGCTTTGGGAAGCATTGCATCCTTTATACCCTATTGAAGGTTTATAATACTCATAAGGCTGTTTTTACTAAGATTTCTGAGTGTAATTAAAAAAAGTTTTTTTGTAATTCTTACTGTCTCTGGGATATATCCCACCGGGGATATACAGCCAAATACTTATGAGAAATCCTACAGTAAAAAAAAAAAAAAAAAAAGTTTACCTTAATTGACCCAGTGTTTTATAATCATTTTTAGGAAGTAGTGATTCATTATTTTCTAATAATAGTCAATGAAGGTTTACAATATATCACATACATGTTATGCTTGCAGCAACCCCAGAAAGTAGGTACTATTATTGTTCAGTGTTATAAAGGATTCTTTTTTTTCTTTCCTTCTTTAAAAAAAAATTATTATGAAAATGTCACGTTATACTATTACACTTTATATTATGCACACTATGTTATTACCCATTTACTGAGGAAAATGGTTGTCTTGGAGAATTTTCTATATCCTGTTTTTGCCGGATTGCATCCTTGTAGTACCATTGAAGATGTTCTTCTCTTTCCTGTATTTCTTTCTCTTGGTGGCCAGATCTAGTTTTAATTAGAGTTAGGTTCAGTTTTATCGAATCATTGAACTGCACACTGTAAACCTACACAATGTTGTGTGTTATATGTCAATTATATCTCAGTGCTAAAAAAAATAGGCTCAATTCTTTGGTCAAGAATACTTACATTGTAATTAGTGCATACTTCTTATTACATCACATAAGGCAGCAGTGATGTCTGGTTGCCCTATTTTTAGTGACATTAAGATTGAAACAGATGAAACCCCTGAAATCATTGGCTATCCATTATTTCATTAAGGATTGCAAATGTGATTATCACTGCCGGAATTAGCCAAAATTCTGTGAAAAGAACTTTTTGTATCAACTATTTAGTTTTATTGAAATACACTTCATATAGGAATGGAAAGATAAATCCTTGTTTTTTGGTTTTTGTTTTTCAGTTTTCAGAATAATGAGTTGATGCACAAACAAGCTCCAAAGTTTTTGATGGGCAAGGTTTTCTGTGTTTATTTTTGTAGTTGTTTCTGTGTTAAGAACTTACAAATTTTTAAAAAATACATTTGATGTGTTTCAGTCTATTGCAGTCATTATTCTTCTTGATGCTTAAACAGTTCTATCTTGAGTCCCTAGCAAACTCTTCACATTGGCTTCTATAGCCTTTCTGACAAAACAAAGATGCCATCATGAAATTTCTTTTCCCTGGCCTGAAGTCATTTCTCTGAAAGGCACTTGTTCTTTTTCAAAATTACAATATCAATATTATTGCTGTGATTATTGAATTCAAGATAAGCGTTTGTTTTTGTTTTTTATACTTCTTTTGTGTTTTGGTTCTGTCGCACCTGACATGTACAGCCAAATACTGTTTTTTAAAGTCTGAATAATACTTCTCTGGAGGATATATAACTTAGAAAAAAAACAGTGCTCATTTATTTCCATTTACTCTGAATTTTAGAAATTGCTTTTTTAAAAATTTTTTTAAACATATGATGCTTTTGTATGGATCAGTAGTCAAAACTAATAGATAGATATGTTCAATAAGGTTTAGCTTCCATTTCTATCCCACCCATCCAGTTTCCTCTTTCACCCTGTGGATATTGATTTTTGGTTTTGGTTTAGCCCTCCATGATTGCTTTTTCTTAAATATTTTATGACTATCTGTACACACACACATCCATATATTTACCTTTTATTGTGACAGCCACACACGTTAGCTAAATAGACACAGAGGTTAACATTGTTGTGATTGTTCATGAACCCTAGTCTTAATAATCCTACCATGATTGGATGCTACTTTCAGACCACTTTATGTTCTACTGTAGTTGATGTTTTATTTGCTTTTAAGGTTATAATTTGCCTTCTTATGTATGTGTGTGTGTGTGTGTGTGTGTATATAGATATAGATACATAAATGATAGTTCAAAAATTATTTAGAGCCATAGCAACTGAATAAAATGGAAAAACTGAATATCATTATGGAGAAAAACTAGTGACTGATATTCATTAACTTTTCTGTTGTGTTTCTAGTGTGTCACAGCTTACAGATATGAATGAACAAGAGGAGATATTGCTAGAACAGTTTCTGACTTTGCCCCAACTAAAACAGATTATTACTGACAAGGATGACTTAGTAAAAAGTATTGAAGACCTAGCAAGTATGTCTTTCCTTACTTCTTAAATTTTCTAAGAAAAATATGATGTTTATCTAGAAATAAACCAGAAATTTATCTTACAGGAAAAAATCTCCTTTTAGAGCCCAGCTTGGAAGCCAAAAGGCAAACTATTTTAGATAAGGTGAGTTAGTTATCATTTTGAAGAAATCCATACAATTTAAAAATACAATAAAATAACATTTTTATTTTATCTATTAGTATGAATTGCTTACACAGCTGAAATCTACTTTTGAAAAGAAGATGCAAAGGCAACATGAACTTAGTGAGGTAAGATGTTTAGCTCTTTACCATAAGAATTTTTATTTATTTATTTTTTGTTTTTTTATTTTTTAAAGATTTTATTTATTTATTTGACAGAGAGAGACACAGTGAGAGAAGGAACACAAGCAGGGGGAGTGGGAGAGGAAGAAGCAGGCTTCCTGCTGAGCAGGGAGCCCGATGTGGGGCTCGATCTCAGGACCCTGGGATCATGACCTGAGCCAAAGGCAGACGCTTAATGACTGAGCCACCCAGGCGCCTCTACCATAAGATTTTTTAATCTGAATATGTGTGAGCCACATTCTTACTTTGATTATTATCAGAAAGCAGTTATTAGGTGTCTGTCTTTATAAGGCTTGATACCTTTAAGTGAGATGAACAGCTCTCAGTTATAGGGCATTATATATTATTTGTGCTCCTGCAAGGGCATATTTGGTTCCAAAGCAGAAAAATACAAAACACCCCGTAAATAACTTAACTAGGAACATTATTATAAATGCCAGTTTACCTCCTCTAATAAAATCTAACAAAAAACTTGAACTGTAGTCTCACTTGTAAACTTATGTACAACTATCTCAAATGAAAACTTAGGAAATTGAAAAATATATGAAAATTATAAAGTTTAATTCACCACAAATAATAGATTTTATGCTAGAAATCCAGCTAATTAAAAATAAAAACCACTTTGTAAAATTCAGCCCATATTTCTGTAAAATCTTTAAAAATGAAAAGGAATAGGAGACATAATCTTTGTATGTCATATCGATAACCAGCATCATAATTAACAACATCCTCTTTCCTTTAAAGTCAGCAATTCTGGAAGGTAAAGCCAATGTAATAAAACAAAAAACTAAAACAACAGGAAAAAGAATGATGGCAAAGGAAAATATAAATTTATAATGGATTTCAGATAATTTAATCATCCTTTAGAATTAAAGACAAAAAATAATAGCTAACATTGAATAATGATTATGCATCTTACACTGCACTATGCTATTTTCATATATTGCCCATTATTTCCACAAAATTCTAGGAGGTAGGCAATGTTACTATTTTTTATAGTATAGATAAGCAGTCTGAGGCACAGGGTTATTGACTAACTTCCCTGAAGTCATATAAACAGAAAGTATCAGAGTCAGGAATCAAATATAGCAGTCCTTCCTCACTCTTAGCCAGAAGAAAGTCTGAGAAAAGCAACTGAAACACTCTTAGCTGTACGTTAGAGTTCAGTAGATGCTGAATAAGCTTTTCACAATAGTCACATCATTCTTTATAAACTCTTAGTAAGTTAAGAATAAAAGTTAATTCCTTAAAAAAAAAAATTCCTTAACTTGAGATAATATTAGAAACCAACAGCAAGCATCACAATTGCCAAATATTTCCAGGATCCCCTTAATATTAGGAATAAGGCAGTGATGCCAGTGATAGACAAAGGAAAGAAAAAGAAACTCAAAAAGAGAAATATGAATGTCCAGTAGTCATACTGGTATAACAGTTACTCTGTCTTCTGTGCCATTTGTATAAGAATTGCTTAAAATGATTTTTGAAACACTTAAAAAATATAACCTTGATTCCAACGCTTGTCTCTACGTGTGTTCACTCAAAATCTTTGGGAATGATGAGTCAGTCTTCTGTGTGAGTATGTAAGTACTTGTAAGTACGTAAGTACTGTGTAAGTACATACATACTGTGTAAGTATGTAAATCACTTCACTGGACTGTTGGTGCCATCAGTGCAGAAACTTGCCATATTTTATTCCTCCATATACCCAGTACCTGGTCCAGTCCTTGGCACATAGTAGATACTCAGTAAATATTCAATGAATAAATAATGGAAGCATTTGAACAGATAGTCAGCCTTTCAGTAATAATAATTATAATCAAAATCTGCCTCATCCTTGTGAGCCAACCTAAAAAGTTAAATGACCAGGGTTGGCAAGGGTGATGAGAAAATGGTTCATTCCTGTTCATTCCGATGTGTGAGTTGCCACCTCACACCCACTAGCATGACTGTTATTAAAAATAGCCTGGGTGGCTCAGTCGGTTGGGGGTCCTGACTCTTAATCTCAGCTCAGGTCTTGCTCTCAGGGTCGTTAGTTCAAGTCCCACGTTGGGCCCCACGCTGGGCATGGAGCCTACTTAAAAGAAATAAAAAAATAAAAATCGTCTTATTTCTTATATTTAGGTCTTCAGTCCATTTTGAGTTAATTTTTAGTTACTTATTTTTTGAGTGAATTTTTATATATGAGATAAGATAAAGGTTCAACTTCATCCTGCATGTGAGTATCCAGTTTTCCCTGCACCATTTGCCAAAGACTATCTTTTGGTCTTAACACACTTTTTGAAAATATTTGACTATGTTTGTGAGCTATATTTCTAGGCTTGGTCTTTCATTCATCTACATGTCTGTTCTTATGCCAGTACAATGTTGTTTTGATTGCTGTAACATTGTAGTAAATTTTGAAATCAGGAAGTATGCAACTTTGTTCTTCCTTTTTAAGATTGTTGTGGCTGTTTGGGGTCACTTGAGATTCCATATGAATTTTAGAATGGGTTTTTCTTTTTCTGCAAAAAACTGTCATGGAGATTTTGATAAGAATAGCATTGACTCTGTAGATCACTTTGGATAGTATTGTCTTTTTTTTTTTAAGATTTTATTTATTTATTTGAGAGAGAGAGCATGAGAAGGTGGGGCAAAGAGAGAGAGAGGATAAAGGGGGAAGCAGACTCCCTGATGAGCCGGGAGCCCAATGGCGGGGCTCAATCCCAGGACCCCAGGATCACGACCTGAGCCGAAGGCAGCCGCTTAACCAACTGAGCCACCCAAGCACCCTTGGGTAGTATGGTCTTCTTAACAATATTAAGTCTTCCAATCCGTGCACACTATGGAAATAATAAATGGAAAGATGTCTTTCCATTTATGTCTTTTTCAGTTTCTTTCAGCAGTGTTTGTACAGGTCTCTTGCCTGTTTGGTCAAATTTAATCCCATCACTTTTGCCATATTCTGTTCATTAGAAGGGAGTCACTGTGTCCAGCCCACACTCAGGAGATGGGGAATAATAGAGGTCCTCTTAGAGGGTGCCTACCACAATGACCTAATTCCTAAATCCCCAGGAGAAGACACTGATTGGCTCAGTTTCCCTCATTCAGTGGTTTGCCGCCAATGGATTGCGTTATTTTGTGTTTGGTATCTATCCCTATATCCAAAAGCTGAGGATCTGGGTGGTAGCAGTTTTCCTCAAGAAGGAGGCTGTGAGGGCGCCTGGGTGGCTCAGTCGTTAAGCATCTGCCTTTGGCTCAGGTCATGATCCCAGGGTCCTGGGATCGGGCCCTGCATTGGGCTCCCTGCTCCGCAGGAAGCCTGCTTCTCCCTCTCCCACTCCCCCTGCTTGTGTTCCCTCTCTCGCTGTGTCTTTCTCTCTGTCAAATAAATAAATAAAATCTTTTAAAAAAAAAAAAAAGAAGGCGGCTGTGTAAGGGATATAATGAATTGCTCTTCCCTACCCATATCTCATTTCCTTTGCCTCTAAGAAGTTTTTCTGAGCAGTGTAAACTAAATTAGTACTTGATTTTCTTTTTCAGAGCTGTAGTGCGAGTGCCCTACAGGCAAGATTGAAAGTAGCTGCACATGAAGCTGAGGAAGAATCTGATAATATTGCTGAAGATTTCTTAGAGGGAAAAACTGAAATAGATGATTTTCTAAGTAGCTTCATGGAAAAGAGAACAGTATGTAAAACTCTTCAGTTGAGGACAAGTGACAGTGTTATATCAAATTACTTAAGTGTATTCATGAGTAAAAAATACTTTAGCATGTTACTGAGCTGGAGTTTTGAGTGCCATGAGAAGAAACTGAAGAGCCTCTCTTCTTTAAGAATGATAGCAATATTTTACTATGATTTTGTACTAAAGCTAGTAAATCAGCTTAAGTCTGATCTTAATAGTTACAGGAGTGTACAACTTCTTATGTTCAACAAGTTATTTAAAAAGGGAATAATCTATAAATAGTTATTTTAAAATTTGTAAATATTATTGGGAACATTCTGCGACAGTTTCTGTTCTGTTTTTCCAAAATTTAAGAAAGTCTCCTTAACCGTATCTTGCCCTTCGATAGAGTTCTAAATATTTACCTGATTTCTCTGAAACATCACATTTGAAAATTAACCTTTTGTTAGTAAACTTTGTAAAATGTGTACTATGTGTATGCATATCCTGTTAAGGAAAGTGGGCAGATTTTATTATCCCCCTTTTCCATAAGAGAACATTGAAGTTTAGGGACGTTAAAGATTATGGGTATAGCATTAGTAAGGCATTGATTTCTGGTTCATTCTTTTGTGGTACTATATAGCTGTACCTTGAAGTTTTTATTTATTAAGCTTCCCGGTTAACAACCGTAGGGTTTTGTTTTTATATTTTTAAAACACAGATGCTTGAAATTCCACCATCAGAGAATTGATATAAAGGGTCAAGGTTTATTTTAACATTCTGGAAGTTCACAGGCAAAGGTTATCTTCCAAATGCAATTCAGTGTTTGTGGGGGTGGGGATTCTTAAATTCTGAGCTACCTTAAACATTCAAAAGTTAAAAATGTCAACAGGTTAAGGGATTCTTACTTCGAATTCTGTCCTAATGGTAAGAAGGAGTAGCTAAATCATTGGAGAAGTGACTGGTATTTTAAATCATTTATCTTCTAGATCTGCCACTGTAGAAGAGCCAAGGAAGAGAAACTTCAACAAGCAATAGCAATGCACAGCCAATTTCATGCCCCACTATAGGTAAATTGTCTTCCAGAAAGTTTGAGGCAGAAGGCTATTGCATGACTATTCTTTAATTTAAGTCTTCTTACCAGTGCCTGTTTAGTCAGCTTTAAGCATAATTCTGTCATAGCTTCTGTGTTAGATGACATAGAAAATGCTTTGTAGTATACATTAAGCATAATTTTATATACATTAGCATTTAACCAGTGGAAATCTTTTGGATAGTTTGTCACTATGATGTTGGCTTAAATGAAATGTTTATTTCAGTGTTGGATAGCTACTTGTGTAGAATCGTAAGCTATAATTCGTTCCTGTCTCTTAGCTGGTATATGGTGTTTACCATTTCACTTAGTTGACATATTTCTCACGAGTCTCCTTTGTCATTTCTTCCCTTAAAATGAACTTCCTATCTGTTGCTTTTCCATCTCACACCAGGATTATTCCAGTAATTGTCTTGCCAGTCACCTGAATGTAGTTTTTCTCCTTCTGCACAGCACTGACAGAACGGTCTTCCTCTGCTGCAGAACTTATGATGAGATCTTAGCAGTGGCAGGATCACTGTTAAATTTTTCTCTGGTTTTAAGCCTTCTGTAATCTGGAGTGTATCTGGGAACACCCACTTCAGTTTTCCATTCTCCCCTTAAGTTCTCCATTTCATGTTCTTTCTGCTATCACTGTATCTTTGGTCACGCTCTTACTGATCTCAAGACACTTCCTTTTCCTCTCCATCTATGTAGTTTTAGGAGTGATTTGGTTGTGAAGACTAGTTCCCATCCCAACAAATTTAAGTAAAAGCTTCTATTATTGAACAACGCAGAAATACTTTATAGAGCCAAAATGCACAAAGGACAACTCAGTCGCTGAGAGTGAAAACACGACAGGAAGCCATAATAACTTCTCACACCCTTGCTAAGGCTGCTTGTTTCTCTTTTCTGTGTCTCTGTTCTTTCCTGCCTCTCTCTGTCTTGTGCTTCCTGACTTGCCACTCTTCAGAGCGCCTTTCTTCGCTCCCCTCACACATGCTCCCCCATTGCTGCCCACAGGCCTTATCACATTAGGACAGTTCACGTAGCCCGTGGAGACTAAACAAGGGTTTTCACTGCCAATCCCCAGGAAAGAGACTGGCCCAACAGCCTGGAGATCAGTGTCATGTGGCTCTGTGCTCATTCAAGTGGGCTGAAGGAGGGGACTCTGAGGAGGGAGCATCTATAGGGAAGGAAGTGGCAGGAATTTTTCATCTCTACCTCAGACTCATCTGCCCCTTCCCTTAATCTAGTTGTACATAACATTGAATTGTTTTCTTGTTTTACAAATCATACTGTCAGTTCCCCTTGGGTAAGGGCTGATTTTTAATATCAAGGTTTAGGAAGAAAGTAGGCACTGAGTAATTATTTATACGAACATGATAGAATTCTTTCCCTACCTCTTTTCCCTCATAGTCAAGTTATCTTCTTATAGGTAGATCTTAATTGGAAGAGAATGTGAAGAGATGACAATTTATCACCTTAAGTTAAATCTTAGGGTTTTTTATGTTTTCTTTTCAGATTTTCCTGAAAACATAAACTGCCAAGACAGAAATGACACAAGACTAAGCACATTTTTATGTATGATTTGCAAATTGGCATTTCATCACAGTGGCTGAATTCACAGATATCCTGTATAGATCATATACAGAACTGAGACTGATTTTGTACAGATTAGAATGATTGCTGTAGCCTTCGCTTTGAGAAATTTTTCTGCACGATTTGCACTATAAATGTTTATTTATTGTTGATCGGTCCTATCATATTTAAGTTCCACTGCTGTTCCTCTGTTCAGTTATTTTAGTACCTATGCATGTAATTTTAGCTAGTATCAATATTTTATAAAATTGCTTCATTTAAATTTGTATTTTTAATTTGAAACTGCCTCATTTCTTTATCAAAAATGGTTTGTTTAGATATTTTTCCTCTCAACCTTTTTGAAAAATTATTATTTTCAACTGTAGAAAGCCTTATTTCTCCTTCTTTCCAGATGATGAAACTTTCAAAAAACATTTGTTTTTAAATATTCATAGTGTCAGGAAATACCAAACCTACTAATGTGCCATCTCAAGAAAGTAACTTTTAATACACAATAAATCAAGAGAATACATCAGCTGCTCATATATTGTTTAATTTTTAAAATTAAGGATACATTTAAGAAGCAATACAGTTAAATAATTATTTTACCTAATAGAAAAAAATTGCCTTCCGCTTCATCTAGTCCAACATATACTTTCATACTAATTTTTTTATATAATTATCTGATAGGTTTGTGATTGGATAATGATATACTTCCTAAATTCCTAATGTTAACAATCTTTTTGTTAATAAATAGTAAATCTAGACACAGAAGTCAATGAATTCTTTTGACCTTTACTGTGAGTTAGCTTTTCATAAGAGAACAGCTTTAGTAATAAATTAATATTTAACTTTTGGGCTGTGTAGTTTTTAATTAATTATCTTGAATTTGCTCTTTAAATTGTACTATGTTCAGCAGTTTGCTTCTATACCATGTTATAGAATGAACACATTTTAATGGGTAGCTATAAAAGCTAATAAAGGAGAAAATCTGTAACTATATGTATCTGAGGCTTGGTAAGGTGGTATCTAAATCACAAAACAAGTTAATCCATATTTTTGTTTAAATTTCCATCCCAATATGTATTGTTATTCCAGATGCCAGCATATCGTACTACAGTTTTTTTTTTCTTTTTCTTTCTGTACATGTCCTTGGCAATAGAACTTTAGGAAAAACAAAATTATTTTCTTAGAATTGAAAAATAATACTTAATCTGTCTTTGTGGAAGAGCAAGTATTCGTATGGACTATAAATATATAATTGGAATAAAGATACTAACTTTCATTAATTGCCTGTCTCACTGGCGCTGTGCTAATAAGGGCATGCTGTTTAATCTTCAGAATAACCACACATGATTTTTATGGATTTGTAGATGAAATAACCAAGGTAAGTGTTTTAAATTTGTGGCAGAGTCTTCTGGGTATTCAGAAACCTTTGCGTATATTGCACAGACCAGCAGAACTTCCAATTTTCCCAGCAGTCACTGCAATAGAGGACATAAGAGCCCCAGTCTTTTGCGAACAATCACGTAGCTTTCTTAGAAACTGTGTAGAACCTATAACAAGAGACCAGCAGATCACAGCCATTTTAAAAGGACATTAATTCATTTGATCTGCTAATTTTATTTAACACCTATTCAGAATAAGGCACGGTGGAAATACTATATAGTAACTCAAACATGGTTTAGGTGCTTGGGTGCTCATCTGCCTTCCCCTCCATGCAAAAACAAACAAAACCCCCAAAACAAAAAACCCACATCTTCTTACACAGTAAATTTCTTCTACATAATCACATAATTCATCTCAATGTTTTTTATTCTTTAAACCAAACTGTCCTAGTTTCATTCTATACCAGTTAACATAGCTTGCTTCCTCCTTCCAAAATTAATTTATTAGGCAACGTCCTTACAACCCAGTCATTAAAAAGAGGAATTTGATCGTGAATATCTATCTGCATTTAACCAACAGACAATTTAGTTCAGATATAGGTTGTATAAGTTGTCCAAGACAGAAAAAAGTCTGCATATTTTGGTTTATATTGCAATAGGAAAAGTAAGTGATTTTTTGGGTAATTTTATGGCTATGTTGTTTTCTTCTAAAAATTGGTCATTTGGAGAAGTCATGCCACAGGGGAAAAAAGGCCTGCCAAGGCAGAGGTTCTGATTTTACTTTAACATGTAAGAGAAGACCAGATGGAAATCAGAAAATAGAGGAAAGCTTAGGAGTTATTATTCAGAGTAGAAGTTTGTCATGGTTAGAAATTTAAACACTAATGTCTCAAATAGAAGAAAGTTGTCTAAATAAATGGGATGTACAGTAAAGACACCTGTTTCAAATTGGAAAATTTTCTAGGAATAAACAAGAGTAGGAAATTTATATTGGAATAGAGGTTGTTTGACAGGTAAGTTTGATCACAAATTACATTTGCTTAAATCGAAGGGATTTCAATGAAAATTGGAATTAATTTTTAGGGGAAGAGAGTAAACTTTTTGATCTTAAACAATAAAACCATACGCCAAGGTTTCCCTTATCCTCACCTAACTTTATTTTTAAAAAAGTTCCTTTGTTTATTGCTGAATTATGGTCAAAGTTCTTACCTACTTCAAATAATTAAATTTTCCTGAGTATCACTAAATAATAAGTCACTTGAGCTCTAAATATTACTAGTTGGGAAGTAATCTGCCTTGAGTCGGTTTTACATTAGTTTATTACCTATGCCTTAAAACAGGTGCTCTAAATAAAACACTTTCTGATTGATGTTTGATGTAAAATGAAAATGTGCTGTTAGAGATTTTAATTTTAGTCTTTTGGATTGCCCATGCTCTTTCAGGACCCTGTGAAAGCATAATAAAGTTTTAATATGCAATAAATGTAACTTTTTATCTAAATATCAGTGTCAGATTAACTTCTAGTAAGTAGTCTAAATGAACATATGTGTAAATTACAGTATCTTGTAAAATGTTTGGGGAGGCTGAGAAAAGAGTTTATGTGTCTGATGGGAAAGACATCACATTAAAGACATTTTAAAATATCAAATATTTATACTATTTGTGTTTCAAAATAAATTGCATAGTTTTGTTTCATATATTTACTGTGTCATTTTTTTTTAAAAATTTCTCTATTTTTGTAGATATAAACTGCCAAATGGAAGAAATTAAAATCTCATCCTCAGTATTAGGCAAAGAAGTTTCCAAGAGTTAGTAACTACAAGAATGGCATATAGTGAGTTGTCTTATAAAAATGCAAAATCCATTACGAGTATTATCCTAAGTATCATTAATAAGGTATTACTAATTACTAATTAATTAGGTATTACTATACAGTAAATGGCAGAAAATGAACAAATATTTCTCAGCAGAGTATGCTCAAATTTTATGTTCTAAAAGAATTATACTTGTTTTATTTACATTAACAGAGTACTGTTATATTACACGTCTCTGACATATTAGAGTTGTTCTGTTTAAATGATTAACACATCAACAATTACAGTCGGCTTTTGAACAATGTGGAGGTTAGGGGCGCTGACTTCCTGCATAGACAAAAATCCATGTACAATTTTTGACTCCTCAAAAACTTCACCACCAGTAGCCCGCTGTTGCCTAGGAGGCTTATTGATAACATAAACAGTCGACTATGCATATTATATACTGTATTCTTACAATAAGTAAGCTAGAAAAAAGAAAATGTTAAAAATCATAAGAGAAAATACATTTACACTACTGTGCTTTATTGAAAAAAAAAATCTGTATATATGTGGAGCCGTGCAGTTCAATCTGATGTTGTTCAAGGGTCAACTGAATACTGGATTATTTTATTTAAATATATTGCTATACCCCCTCCAAACCTTTCATACTAGACATTTCAGCAATGTAGCTTTCTTGTCCTTTTTCTTTTTTTCTGTTTTATTGGTACATAGTTGACATACATCACTGTGTAAGTTTAATATAGAGAACATAATGGTTTGACCTACATACATTGTGAATGATTACCACAGTAAGTCGACTGAAAAAGCATCCATCGTCTCACCATGGAAGATAAGCTAAAAAGCAAAAGTTGTTTTCCTTGTGATGAGAATTATTAGGATTAACTCTCTTAACTTGCGTGTGTATCATGAAGCAGTGTTAGCTATGCTCATGGTATGGGGCATGTTCCGCCCCTAGTACTCATTTATCTCGTCACTGGAAGGTTGTACCTTTTCACCATCTTTCTCCAGTCCCGCTCCCTACACCCCCAACTCTGGTAACTGTAAGTCGGATCTCTTTTCCTATGAGTTGTTTGTTTGTTTGTTTTAGATTCTACATATGAGATCATACAATGTTTGCTTTTCTCTGACTTATTTCACTTAGCATAATAATGCCCTCAGGATCCACTCAAGGATCCACTCAAGGGGCAGGATATCCTTGTTCTCTGTTGCTGAATAATGTTCCATTGTGTATCTACTCAGCTTCTTCATTCATCCATCAATGGACAGTTAGTTTGTTTCCCCGTCTTGGCTGTTGTAAATAATGCTGTTATGAACATGGGGGTACAGAAACCTTTTAGAGTTACATGTTTTTGTTTCTTTTGGATATGTTTCCAGAAATTGAATTGCTGGATCATGTGGCAGTTCAGTGTTTGTTTTTTTTTTCCCAAGGACAGTTTAGACAATTGTTAATTGAAGATAATCAACAGGCAATATTGTATAAGTTTCAGGTGTGTAGTGATTTGTTTATATGTATTATGAAGTGATCACTATAGTAAGTCTAGTTACATCTGTCATTATACAAAGTTGTTACAGTATTATTATATTCCCTATGCTGTACATTACATCCCGTCTTATTTTATAATTGGAAGATTGTACCTCTTTATCCCCTTCACTTCTTTTGTCTGTCCCCCCTTCCCTCTCTGCAACCATCAGTTCTCTTGTATCTATGAGTCTGTTCCTGTATTGTTTTGTTCATTTTTTTTGCTGTTTAGATTACACACATAACCTAAATCATACAGTATTAGTTTCTCTCTGACTTACTTCACTTAGGATATACCCTCTAGGTCTGTCCTAGTCACACATGACAGGATTTCATGCTTTTATGGGTGAGTAATAGTCCACTGTGTGTATATCTGTACACACACACACACACACACACACACACACACACACCCCACTTCTTTAATCCTTTCATATATCATGCATATTTAGGTTGTCTCAGTATCTTTGCTAATATAAATAATAAAGGGTGCATATGTCTTTTCCAATTAGTGTTTTTGTTTTCTTTAGATAAATACCTAGAAGGGGAATGGCTGGATCCTATGGTGGATCCATTTTTAACTTTTTGAGTAAACGTCATACTGTTTTTCATAGTGGCTGTACCAATTTACCTTCCCACCAACAGTCTACCAGGGTTCCCTTTTCTCCATATCCTCACCAATATGTTATTGCTTGTCTTTTTGATAATAGCCATTCTGACAGATACAAAGTGATATTTCAGTGTGGTCTTGATTCGCATTTCACCATGGTTGCTGATGTTAAGATCTTTCCATGCCTATTAATCACCTCTTTGTCTTCTTTGGAAAAATGTCTTTATAGGTCCTCTACCCATTTTTAATCAGAATTGTTTATTTTTCTGATATTGAGTTGGATGAGTTTTTTATATATTTTGGATATTAACCCCTAATCAAATGTCATTTGCAAATATCTTCTCCCATTCAGTAGGTTGCCTTTTTGTTCTTTGGATGGTATCCTTTGCTGTGCAAAAGCTTTTTAGTTTAATGTAGTCCTGTTTATTTTTGCTTATGCTGTCCATCTTTAAAAAGAGCCAAAAAAAAAAAAGATACTAAAACCAGTATCAAAGAGCATACTGCCTGTTTTTTTCCAGTTTTGTGGATCCACATTGTACATTTAAGTCTTTAGTACTTTTTGATCATATTTTTGTGTATGGTATAAGAAGGTGGTCTGGTTTCATTCTTTTGCATGTAGCTGTCCAGTTTTCTCATCACCATTATTTAAAGAGACTGTCTTTTCTCCATTGTATGTTCTTGCCAACTTTGTCAGTTGACCTTATAAGTGTAAGTTTATCTCTGGGCTCTCTAATCTGTTCCATTGATCTTTGTGTCTGTTTTTGTGCCATTAACATACTGTTTTGATTACTGTAGCTTTGTAGTGTGGTTTGATATCTGGGAGCATGATACCTCCAGGTTTGTTCTGTCTCCGGACAGCTTTGGCTATCTAGTGTCTTTGGTCATTCCAAATTTGATTCTAAATTTTAGGGTTATTTGTTCTGGTTCTGTGAAAAATGCCATTGGTATTTTGATAGGGATTGCACTGAATCTGTATGTCACTTTGTGTAGTGTGGACATTTTAACAATATTAACAATATTAATTCTTCCAATCCACAACATGGCATGTTTTCCCATTTGTGTCATCTTCAATTTTTTCCATCAATGTCTTACAGTTTTCTGTACAGCAATCTTTCACCTCAAGCATTTTATTCTTGTTGATACAACTGTCATTGGGATTTTCTTATTTTCTCTTTCTGATAGTTATTACTGTATAGAAATGCAACAGATTCTGTTTATTGATTTTGTAGCCTGCAACTTTACTGAATTCCTTTATTTTAATATTTTTTTTCTAATATTATTTTGGTGGAGGCTTTAGGGTTTTCTATATATGGTTTTTTTTTTTTAAGATTTTTATTTATTTATTCATGAGAGAGAGAGGCAGAGGGAGAAGCAGGCTCCCAAGGAGCAGGGAGCCCGATGCGGGACTCGATCCCAGGACTCTGGGATCATGACCTGAGCTGAAGGCAGACGCTTAACCATCTGAGCCACCCAGGCACCCTCTATATATGGTTTCATGTCTTCTGCAAATAGTGAGTTTTACTTCCTAATTTGGATACATTTTATTTCTTTTTCTTGCCTGATTGATGTGGCTAGTTCTTCCAATACTATGTTAAATAAAAGTGGTGAGAATAGACGTCCTTGTCTTTTTCCTACTCCTAGAAGAAAAGTGTTCAGGTTTTCAATGTTGAGTATGATGTTAGCTGTGAGTTTGCCATATGTGACCTTATTACACTGAGGTTCATTTCCACTATACTCACTTTGTTGAGACTTTTTATCATAAATGGATGTTGAACTTTGTCAAATGCTTTTTATGCATCCATTGAGATGATCATATGATCTTTTGTTTTGTTGATGTGGTTTATCACATTAATTGATTTGCAAATGTTGAACCATCCTTGCATTCCCAGAATAAGTTCCACTTGATTGTGGTGGATGATCCTTTCAATTTATTGTTGAATTCAGTTTGCTAATATATTGTTGAGAATTTTTGCATTTGTTGTTTTTTGTTGTTTATTTGTTTCTAGTTTAGGTATCAGTGTAATGCTGGCTTTATAGAGTTAGCTTAGGAAGCATTTACTCTTCATTTTTTTTTGAAATAGTACAAGGATAGGTATTAATTCTACATATTTGAGAGAATTCGCCAGTGAAGCCATCTGGTTTTGGATTTTTCTTTGTTGGGAGTTTTTCGATTACTGATTCAGTTTCATTACTAGTAATTGGTCTGTTCAGATTTTCTATTTCTTTTGGATTTAGTCCCAGAAGATTGTATATTTCTAGGAATTTATCCATTTTTTCTAGTTCTTCCAATTTTGTATATAATTATTCATTGTAGTCTCTTATGATACTTCTCTTTTATGCCTGATTTTATTTATTGGGCCCTGGCTCTTTTTTTTTTTTTTTTAATGCGCCTAAGTATTTTGAAGTTTATCTTTCCAAAGAACCAGCTTAGTTTCATTGATCCTTTTTATTGTTTTTGTTTTGTTTTGTCTCTATTTCAGTTATTTCTATTCTGATCTCTTCTGTTTTCCTCCTTCTACTAACTTTGGGTTTTGTTTGTTCTTCTAGTTCCTTTAGATGTAGGATTAGATTCTTTGAGATTTTCCTTATTTCTTGAGGTGAGCCTGTATCACTGTAAACTTCCCATTAGAACTGCTTTTGCTGTGTCTCAGATTTTGGAATGTTGCATTTTCATTTCCATTTGTCTCAAGGTTTTTTGTTTTGTTTTTTTAATTTCCTCTTTGATGTCTTCTTCATTGACCCACTGGTTGTTTAGTAGCATGTTGTTTAGTATCCATGTGTTTGTGTTTTTTCCAGTTTTCTTCCTGTAATTGATTTCTGGTTTCATACCTTTGTGGCTGGAAAAGATGCTTCATATAATTTCAGTCTTGTTAAATTTATGGAGACTTGCTTTGTGGCCTAACATGTGATTCATCCCGGAGAATGCTTCATCTGCACCTAAGAAGAATGCATATTCTCCTGTTTTGGATAGAATACCATGTATATATTAAGTCATTTGGTGTAATGTGTCATTTAAGGATAATGTTTTCTTAATAATTATCTGTCTGGAAGATCTATCCTTTGAAGTAAGTGAAGTGTTAAAGTCCACTACTGTTTTATATTACTGTCAGTTTCTCTCTTTGTGTCTCAATATTTAGGTGCTCCTAGGTTAGATGCATAAGTATTTATAAATGTTAAACCTCCCATCCTTTTATTATTATTTAATGCCCTTTGTTCCTTGTTATAGCCTTTGTTTTAGAGTTTATTTTGTCTGACATAACTATTGCTATTCCAGCTTTCTTTTCCATTTTCATGGAATATCTTTCATCCCTTCCCATTCAGTATATGTGTCTTTTCATCTGTAGTGAGTCTCTTGTAAACAGCATCTTGTTTTTTTATCCATTCAGCCACCCTTTGTCTTTTGATTGGAGCATTTAGTTCATTTACATTTATAGTAATTACTAATGGGTATGAATTTATTGCCATTTTCTTAATTTTTTTCTGGTTGTTTTTATAATCTCTATTTCATTCTTCCTCTCTTCCTTTGTGTTGGTTACTTTCTTTAGTGTTACCTTTGGATTCCTTTTCTTTTGCTGTGTATTTATTACAGATTTTTTGTTTGTTGTTACCAGAAGTTTCATCTATAACAACCTGTGTGTATAGCAGTCTTTTTTAAGTTGGTGGTTGCTTAAGTTCGAACGCAGTCTAAAAATAATACATACAAAAATACAAAAATAATACTCCCTGTCCCATGTTTTATGTTTTTGATGTCATACTTTACATCTTTTTATTTTGTGAATCCCTTAAATGATTATTATAGATATAATTAATTTTGCTTCTTTTGTCTTTTAATCTTCATGCTATATAATTGGTTGATCCATTTTTACTATATGTTTTTATCCGTCAGATTTTTTTTCTTTCATTTTTTTTCTTATTTCTAGTTATGGGCTTTTCTGCATAAAGGAATCCTTGTAGTATTTCTTGCAAAGCTGGTTTAGTGGTGATGAACTCCTTTAGTTTTTTCTTGTCTAGGAAACTCTTTATTTTCCCTTCAATTCTGAATAATAACCTTGCCAGGTAGAGTATTCTTGGTTGTAGGCTTTGGGTTTTTTTTCTCTCAGCACTTTGAATATATTGTGCCACTTTCTTCTGACCTATAATTTTTCTATTGAAAAATCAGCTGATAGTTCTATGGGGGATGGGGTTCCTTTGTAAGTAACTAATTGTTTTTCTCTTGCTGCTTTTAAGATACTCTATCTTTAATTTTTGACCTTTTAATTATAATGTGTCTTAGTGTGGATCTCTTTGGGTTTCTTTTGTTTGAGACTTATGCTTCCTGGACCTGCATGTCTGTTTCCCAGATTAGAGAAGTTTTCAGCTGTTATTTCTTCAAATAAAGTTTCAACTCTTTTTATTCTTTTCCTTCTGGGATTCCCTGTAATGTGATTGTTAGTATTCTTGATGTCTCAGAGATCCCTTAAACTACCATTTTTTTAATTTTTTTTTTTTTCCTGTCCAGTTTGGGTAGTTTTCACACCCTGTCATCCAGATTGTTGATCCATTTTTCTTTATCATATAATCTGTTTATTCCCTCTAGTGTAGTTTTCATTTCTGGTATTTTCCTCTTCAGTTAGGATTGGTACTTTCTTATATTTTTTCTTTGTTGAAATTTTCACCTTGTCATCCATTGTTCTTCCAAGTTTGGTAAGCATCTTTATGGCCATTACTTTGAACTCTTTATTTGTTAGATCAACCATCTCCATTTTGTTTCATTCTTTTTCTGAGGTTTTAGTTCTAGATTTTCTTTTGGAACATACTACTCTGTCTCCTCGTTTTGCCTCTCTTTGTTTCTTTCTATGTATTAGGTAGTTCAGGTATGTCTCCTCGCCTGGAGGGAGTAGCTTTTGGTAGGGGATATCCTGTAGGGCCCAGAAGTGCAATCTCCATTGGCGACCAGAGCCAGGTGCTCCAAGGTTGCCATCTGTGTGGGCTGTGTGCTCCCTCTTGTTGTGGTGGGTCCACAAATGCTGTGGGCACAGTGGTAGGCAGGGATGGCCCCTAGCCTGAGTGGTTGCAAGGGGCAACCATGAATCCTGTAGGGTAAGTGGTTGGCAGGAGTAACCCTTGGCCTGGAAGGCCGTGGGTCCTGACCTCAACTGCTGCTCGTGTGCTGGTAGGTGTGGTCATTCTATTTTAATATTTTGAGGATGCTCCATACTGTTTTCTGTACTGGTTGCACCAGTTTACAGTTCTACCAATAGTGCACAAGTGTTCCTTTCTTCCACATCCTTACCAGCATTTGTTATATCTTGTCTTGTTGAGGATGGCCAACCTAACAGGCATGAGGTAATATGTCAGTGATTTTGATTTGCATCTTTTCGTATAACTGTTGCCTTTCATGTGTCTTTTTTGGGGAAATGTCTAGTCAAGTCTTTTGCCCATTTTTAAATTGGATTACTTTTATTTTTGTTACTGTGTTTTTATAAGTTCTGTTTTTTTGGATATTCACTCCCTATCAGATATGTAGTGTGCAGTATTTTTTTCCCATTTCATAGGTTATCTTTCTACTTTGTTGATTGTTTCTTTTGCAAAAGAAACTCTTAGTTTGATGTAATCCCACTTGCTGATTTTTTATTTTGTTGTTTGTGCTTTAGGTGTTACATCCAAAAAAAGTCATGACCAAGACCCATGGTAAGGAAATTTTTTCCTTTTTTTAATTTAGGAGTTTCATTTTTCAAGTCTCACATTTAAGTCTTTAATCCATTTTGAGTTAATTTTTGTAAGTGGTGTAAGATAGGTGTATAATTTCATTCTTTAACATGTGAACATCCAATTTTCCCAGCACCATTCATTGAAGAGACTGCCTTTCTCCGGAGTGTTCTTGGCTCCGTTGTCAAATAATAGTTGACCCTATATGTTTGGGTTTATTTCTGAGCTCTCAGTTCTCTTCACTGATCTATTTGTCTGCTTTTGTGGTAGTACCATACTGTTTTGATTACTATAGCTTTATAGTATAGCTTGTACTGCTTTTTTTCTTTTTTGTCAGGATGTCTGACTATTCAGAGTCTTTTGTTCTGTATAAATTTTAGGAATTTTTCCTACTTCTGTAGGAAAATGCCACCGGAATCTTGATAAGGATTTGCATGAATCTACAGATGGATTTTGGCAGTATGGACATTTTAACAATATTAGTTCTTTCCAGTCTGACAACACAGGATACCTTTCCATGTATTTGTGTCTTCTTTAGTCTCTTTCGTCAATTTATTATAGTTTTCAGAGTAGAGATCTTTTACTTCCTTGGTTAAATTTATTCCTCAGTATTTTATTGCTTTTGGTGCTATTGTAAATGGGATTGTGTTCTTTATTTCTTTTTCAGGTAATTTGTTATTGTATAGAAATGGTACAGATTTTTGTATGTTCATATAGTATCCTACAGCTTTACTGAATTCATTGATTAGAACTAACATTTTTTTTGGTGGAGTCTTTAGGATTTTGTATTTAATAAAATCATGTCATGTATAAATAGAAAAAATCTTACTTCTTCATTTCCATTTCTAATGCCTTTTATTTCTTGCCTGATTGCTCTGTCAAGGACTTCCCAATACAGTGTTGACTATGAGTGGTGAGAGTGGGCACACATGTCATGTTCCCTATCTTAAAGGAAAAGCTTTCACCCTTTGACCATTGAGTATTGGAATAGATGTAGGCTTATCATATGTGGCCTTTATTATGTTGAGATTCATTCCTCCTATATGCATGTAATTGGTAAGAGTTTTTATCATGAAAGGATGTTGCATTTTTTTCAAATGCTTTTTCTGCATCTGTTGCAACGATCACATGATTTTTTTTCTTTTATTCTATTAATGTCATGTATCACATTGATTGATTGACACATGTTGAGTCATCCTTGCATCCCAGGTATAAATCACCCTTGATCATTGTAAATGATCCTTTTCATGAGCTGCTGAAGTCAGTTTGCTAGTATTTCGGTTGAGAATTTTTGCATCTCTGTCATCAGGGATATTGGTTCATAGTTTTCTGGTGGCATCTTTTTCTGGCTTTGGTTATCGGTGATGTTGTCTTGTAAAATGAGTTTGGGCGTGTCATCTGTTTGATTTCTTGGAAGAATTTCAGAAGGATCAGTGTTAATTTTACTTTAAATATTTGTTAAAATTTACCAATAAAGATGTCTAGTCTTGGAATTTTCTTCATTGGGAGAGTTTTAATTACTGATTAAATCTCCATACCAGTAATTAGTCTAATTCAGACTGTTTCTTCTCAAGTCAGTCTCAGTAGATTGTATGCTTCTAAGAATTTTTTAATTTCTTACACATTTTCCTGTTTGCTGGCATATGATTGTTCATATTAGGCCTTTGTGATTCTCTATATTTCTGTAGTATCAGTTGTAATATCTCCATGTTCCATTTATAATTTTGTTGATTTGGTTCCTCATTTTTCCTTGATTTATCTAATAGTTTGTCAGTTATATATATTCAAAAAACTACCTCTTAGTTTGGTTAAGGTTTTCTATTGCTTTCCTCTTCCCTCCTTCATTTAGTTCTTCTGTAATCTTTACTTCTTCCTTCCTTATGCTAACCTGGGGTTCACTTTGTTATTCTTTTTCAACTTCTTAAGGCCTGGAGTTAGATTGTTTATCTGGGATGTTTTATTGCTATGAACTTCCCTCTTTGAATTGCTTTTACTGCATCTCACAATTGTCATTTGTCTCAAGATATTTTATTTCCACTTTAATTTCCTTGATTCCCTTCAGGAGAGTGTTGTTTAATTTCCATTTTTTCCTGCAGTTTTCCTCATTACTGATTTCTAGTTTCATACCGTTATGGTCAGAGAAGATATTTGGTATGATTTCAGTGTTCTTGAATTTGCTAAGAATTGTTTTTTGGCCTAACATGTTCCATCCTAGAAAATGTTCCATTTACACCTGGGAAGAATGTATTCTCTCCAGAGAGAATGTTCTGTATATCACTGTTAAGTCCATTTTGTCTATTGTGTTATTCAAATCTGCTTTTTTCTTATTGATTTGCTATCTGCATGATCTGTCCATTGTTGAGTAGAGTATTAAAGTCCCCAACTATTACTGTATTATTGCTTATTTCTCCTTTTAGGTCTGTTTATTTTTGCTTTATGTCTTTATGTGCTCTGACTGTAACATTGGGTGCATAAATATTTACAGTTGTTATGTCATCTTGATGTATTGACCCGCTTATCTTTTATATAATGACCTTCTTTGTCTCTTTTTACAGTTTTTTAAAGATTTGATTTATTTGAGAGAGAGAGATAATGAGCAAGGGAAGGGGCAGAAGCAGAGAGAGAAGCAGACTCACTGCTGAGCAGGGAGCCAGACATGGGGCCTGATCCCAGGACCCTGGGATCATGACCTGAGCTGAAGGCAGACGCTTAACCAACTGAGCCACCCAGGTACCCACTTTTTACAATTTTTAAAGTCTATTTTGTCTGATATAAGTGTAGCTACTCCTGGGTTTTTTTTATTGTTCTTGTTTTGGTTTGGGTTTTTTTTTGGTTACCAATTGCTTGAAATGTCTTTCTTCACTCTCAGTCTACCTTTCAGTCTGAAATGGGTCTCTTGTAGACAGATTATCACTTGAGTCTTGTTATTTTAATCCACGTAGCCTTTCTGTGTCTTTGGAGAATTTAATCTATTGACATTTAAGGTAATTATGGATAAGGATTAACTATTGCCATTTTGCTGTTTTGTATTTGTGTTTGTTTGATTTGTTCCTTGTTTCTTATTCTTTTGTCTTTGTGGTTTGATATCTTGTCATTATCAGTATACTTTGACTTCTTTGTTGTCTTCTTTTGTATAATTACTAAGGTTTTTCCCTGTGGTACCATGAGGCTTACATAAAATATCTTAAAATTTAACACCCTATTTTTAACTAATAGCAGCTTTAATTGAATTCCTAAGCTTTACACTTCTCCTCACATCCTTACATTTTAGTTAATTAATATTGCAATTTACATTTTTCTTACCGTGTAGTTAATATCAGATTATTAAAGATATGGTTACTTTTACTATGTTTGTTTTTAAATTTCAAACTAGAGTCTTAAGTGACTTACACACCACCATTACCCTATTACAGAATCCATTTTTTTACTATTTATCATTACCAGTGAGTTTTACACTGCCTTTTATGTTTCTATGCTATTAGCTAGTGATCTTATATTTTCAGTCAGAGAGCTCCCTATAGAGTTTCTTGTAAGACAGGTTTAGTGGTAATGAAATCCCTCAGCCTTTGTCTATCTGGCAAAGTCTATCCCTCCTTTATTTCTGAAGGACAGCTTCACTGGGTATAGAATTCTTGATTGAAACTTCGGGTTTTTCTTATTTTGAATATGTCATCCCATTGTTTTCAGTCCTGAAAAATTTCTTTTGAGAGGTCCACCTTTAGCCTTATTTGGAGTTCCCTTTTTTGTAATCTTTCATTTCTCTTGCTGCTTTCAAAAGTCTTTGTCTTTGTTGACAATGTAAAGTGTCTTGATTTAGCCCTATTTGAGTTCAACCTGTTTGGGTCCTTAGGGCCTCCTGGATCTGGGTATCTTTCTCTACACAGTTTGGGGAAGTTTTCAGCCATTATTGCTCTAAATATAACTTTCTGTCCATTTCTTTTTCTCCTGGAATTCCCATAATGCAAATATTTGTTTTCATTGTGTCCTATACTTCCTGTAGCCTCTCTTCACTTTTTTTTCATTTTTTTTCTTTTTGCTCCTCTGACTGAATAATTTCAATTGTTTTTCTTCCAGTTCATTGCGTTGTTCTTCTGCATGGTTGAGTCTGTTTTTGAAACTCTTTATTGAATTTTTCGATTCAGTTACTATATTTTTTAGCTCTAGTATTTGGGGTGTGTTTAATGATGTCTATTTCTTTGTTGAACTTCTTGGTCATGTATTGTTTTCCTATTTTTGTTTAGCTGTCTGTGTGTTCTTACAGTTCACTAAACTTCTTTATGAGAATTATTCTGAATTCTTTATCTGACAGCTCACAGATCTCCATTTCTTTTGGGTCAGTTAGTAGAGCTTGATCTGTTTCCTTTGCTGGTATCAAACTTACCTGATTTTTCACAAGATCTTTGATTCCTTAGGTTGGTACCTGTGCATTTGAGTAAGAGTTCTCCTCTTTCAGACTTAGCATGTTTGATTTGGCAGAGACATTTCTTCACCAGTCAGCTCAGTCTGGGTTTCTGGACATGTCTGCTGATAACATCCTTGGGTAGGTGGGGCCTCCTATTAGAGTCTGTTTTGGGGCAAGGCAGCTATTCATGCTCTGAGTTCAGAGGTATGTCAGGGACTGAGAATAGCTGGATAGCACTGCTGGCTTGGTTCCCTACTAAAGTCAGGCTGTGGGATGGTCTTTGTGATTTCCTGGATTCTCTGGTTAGGCTTACTAGAAGGTTGGGACTGGGTATTATATTTAGCATTTGTTAGGGCTTTGAATTATCCTCTCTGCCCTAGCAGGGCAGCAGGATGGAACCCAGGGCCTGCATAGCTTGTTTGGGGACCTGATTCAGGCAAGAGTTGTGCTGAATATCCTGGTCAGATGAGACCACTCTTGCTCTACAGACATGGAAAGCCGTGGGCTGTGCTCTATTCAAGTGCCCTGTAAATGGGGATGTTGGGTAGGCTGTGCAGGTTCCTGTGTGCTCTGGTTAGGTTTCCTGTGTGGGTGGGTTGAAGGTTGTGTTCAGCAATAAGTGGGGCTATGAACTAGTTTCCCTGGTTGGGTGCAGCAGGAGAAGCAGCTTAAAGGCCATTAATGCTCTTTGTGGTCTTGACTCAAGCCAACCCATGCCTCAAGTTCCCTGGCCAAACAAGACCACTGGATTTGCTCTTGGTGCTATCAGTTCTGCCCACCTATTTCTTGGCTTAAGAGTTGCTGGATCACACAGCTTCCAGGTGTTTTTGTGAGCCCTTCCTGTCAGATGGCGCAGGAGGCCATGCTTTGTAGGTGTGGGGGCTGGAGAGGGCTACGTCTCTGGTTACTGTGTGGGCAAGAGCCCACTTCAGGCAACTCCCAAACTTTCCTGAAGAGATGTTCTGATCGGGAGGGTAGCTGTGGCTTGGCTCTTCTGCCAAGGCATGAGAAGACCAGGCACCAGGGCCAGCAGAACTCCTTTGGGGACCCACATTTGGCAGGCCTGAACCCTGCTGAGTACCCCGGATTGTGCCACTGACCTGGTTTGCAGATGAACAAAACCACTGGTTGGGACTATTTCTTAGGCTGTGCTCATAGGAACTCCGTCTTCCAACTCCCAAGTGTTGGTTGTTGGAAGTCCCTCTCCCCCTCTCTGTCTCAGGCTCCTAGTGGTTGAGCCCCACGGCTTTCCCTGCAGCCCTTGTGGAGTGAAACCTGAGTAGGGGCTCCAGCTAAGCAACCCACAACATTGGATGGGTGGGAGGCTGGATGTCACCCATGGGCTCTCCCCCTAGAGGAACCGTAGGCTCAAGGGGGGGATCTCTCCATATAGTACTGAGCCAGCCTGGGGGAGGGGCACTGTGGTCAGCATGTAGCTGTCCCTCTTACCCTTCTAATGCAGTCTGTCTTGGTCTCTATTGTGCCATGGGGGGGCCTTAGCCTCACTCCTGAGCTCTCTAGGATCCTCTCAGTGGTGTCTTGTCCATGAACAGTTGTTAGTCTTCTTGTGAAGAGGGGCAAAGTCAGAAACAACCTCTGTCACCATGTTGGTGATGTTATTCCTCTTCCTTCTCTTACCTTATTCCCATTTCAGCAAAATTTAATACCTTAACTTATTAACAAATTTTATCTCTTCAAAACACTGATGTAGGGGTGCCTGGGTGGCTTAGTCAGTTGAGCATCTGACTCTTGATTTCAGCACAGGTCATAGTCTCAGAGTTGTGAGATTGGGCCCCATGTCAGGCTCCATGAGCAGCAGGGAGTCTGCCTGAGATTCTCTCTCTCCCCCGCCCTCCCCTCATTTGATTATAAAAGTGGGCCCTTTACATTCTAGAAGGTAATGATAATTAAAAACCATGCAGTTGTAAATGTTACTTATCTCTGTCTAAACTTTCTCCACTAAGTTTCTTCAGATCAAAAGTTTATAATCAAACTCTTTTCAGAACTTTCAGCAGTCAGTGGTTACCAATGCTAAGTCATATTAACCAGTTACACAGTTTCTAAAACAATAGGTGATAAAACTTATTCTATTGTTAAATAGACAGGACAACCAAATTCTCTAGTTTTTAACTGGTATTCTTCCTCATCAAAATGCTACACTGTTGTGGTAATGCAATCACTGGAATAGTAATAAAAGGTTATTTTAAAATGCTATGTTTTATAACACTTATAATTTAAAATGTTATATTTAATATGATCTGAATTCATATTTTAAGAACCAAAGAGTAAATGTTGCTTCTATTTTATTAGGTATTAGACCCGTGTTAGAGAAAAAGTGAATTATAATGTTTCAGCATTTTTTAAATGATAAGATTCCAGAGAAAGGAAACAAGATTATAACAATTCAAAATATATTATTTAAGGAAAAGTTAAAGTGATCATTAAACCTGAAAGATAAGCTCAAGCAATTACAAAGCTCCTCAGTTACAGAGACACATCTGCCAACCAAAAGGGGTACGTTTCCACAGTGTGTTCTGTTACTAGAAATACTGATAACAGGATGGGAGGCAATGTCAGATGTTCTAGAAAACAAAATATATATCTGGAAGGGAAAGACTGAGGCTAACAGGCTTGAGGGGGAGAAGGAGTCAGGGCACTTTTTGAGCAGATGCATGCTATGACAAGGAAGATTTGTAATGATAACTCAGGTGATGGAAGAGGTCAGCACTACGTAGTGAACAAAACTTTCAGAGTCTAGAACAACATTTAAAATGGGGAAATCTTTTATATATGTTTGATAAAAGAAATGGCTACTTCCTGTTCAACATCTAAAGAAACTAAGTGTTGGACTTTTTTTTTTCCCTTTTCATTGCTACATTTTATAATTCTCAATGACATGTACCATTTCTTGAATTATTTTTTGTTTTAAATTGCACTGCTCCCTTATTTTTGGAAAGTGTGTCTTGTGTGTCCTTTATTTTGGATCTCCACAGGGAAACTTCAGGCAGTGAGAAACACCGCTTCATCCGAGTCACGGTCCTTGCCACTGTCTTCACTTGGTGCACACTCCCCACCACTTGGAGACCGGCAGCTCAAATCCTCCACCCCAGACTCCTGATCACTGTTGGCCGACAGATCTGGATCTGAGCTTTTCAAATTGTCTTGGGTTAGAATGAGAGCAGAATCTTCATCACCTTGTGAGGGACTCCTGGATGGAAATGATTTCATATTTCCACTGTAATCCTGGGGAGTATTGGCTGTGCTGTTGTCTGAGGTGGAAAACCCTGAGTGTTTGCTGGGTTCACTCTGCTTACTCTTCACTTTAGTGTGATTTAACTGGACTTTTTGCATTTTTTCCAGCCTCTAAAAAAAAAAAACAGAAAAATCATTAATAATTTAGCATGTATTACTTTCCAACTAGGTATAATATTAAGAACATGGGATTTAAATGGACATGGGTCCAAAGCTAGATTTTATGACCTTGGACAAAATAGATTCTCTGAGACTTGGTTTCTTCATCTCTAATTAAGGAAGGTAATACCTGCCTTAGTATATACATTTTCTGTAAAATGCAAAAAAAAAAAACCCAAACAACAAAAAAAACTATGTAAAGCACCTGGCAATCAGGAGTCATCCTTCCTTCTATACCTGTAAGGTTTTACATAATGATTTTCATCCTATGAACTCAAAATACATTTTTTTTAAAACATCAGGAATGAGGTGTTTATTATCTAAGTTTATAAATGAAGATATAAGTCACTTACCATAAACTGCCCCCCCAAAATATACAATTCATTGGTTTTAGTATAGTCACAAGGTTACACAATTAACTACTACCTAATTCCAAAATATTTTAATCCCCAAAGAAAACCCCATATCCATTAGTAGTTAGTTACTCCCCATTCCCCCTTCCCACAGGCCTGGCAACCACTAAGTTACTTTCTAGCTCTGTGGATTTGCCTCGTCTGGACATTTCGTATAAATGGAATCATAAACCATGTGTTCTTTTATGTCTGGTTTCTTTTCCCTTAGTTTATGTTCTTGGGGTTCATCCACAATGTAGCATGTATCAATACTTCGTTCCTTTTTATGACTAAATAACACTACATTGCATGAATATCCATATTTTATTTATTTCTTCATCAGATGATGGACATTTGGGTTGTTCAAAATACATTTTACCAGATTTCATCCTTTGGCATCAGCAAGGGAGGTGTGAAAAGATCAAGTATTACATAATCATTTCAAAAGCGTTCATGCTAAGTTGTGTGCAAAGAGCATTGTACTGGGCAATATGAGTAACAGAGATAAATACAGATCCAGCCATAAGGAACTTGGAGTATGGAGGCAGAGTTCAGGTAATGTAAGAATTTGGAAGAGCTCAAAATTATTTAAGAGGACGAGTGGGATGGCTAGAGGGAAGAGATCCGAGTAAGCTTCAGGAATGAAGGAGCATTTTAACAGGACTGTGAAGGAATTAAACTGGGGGGTGCTGGTGATGGTTAAGAGCATTTATGGCAGGAGGGACAGTGAGAAGAAAAACACAAAAGTAGGAAGAGGTCATTGTGTACAAGAAGCAGAGAACAGTTAAATTTGAGCAAGGGCAACGTGGATGGAACTAGAGGGTGTGATGCTAAGCAAAATAAGTCAATCAGAGAAAGACAATTATCATATGATCTCGCTCATATGTGGAATTTAAGAAACAAGGCAGAGGATCATAGGGGAAGAAAGGAAAAAACAGGACGAAACCAGAGAGGGAGACAAACCATAAGAGACTCTTAATCTTAGGAAACAAACTGAGGGTTGCTGGAGGGGCAGGGGTGGGGGGATGGGGTGACAGGGTGATGGACAGTGAGGAGGGTATGTGTTGTAATGAACACTAGGTGGTATTTAAGACCCAGAATCACAGACCTGTACCCCTGAAACAAATAGTACATTATATGTTCATTAAATAAAAAATTTAAAAAAAAAATTTTGAGCAAGGACAATAGTAGAGAATAAAGCTAAAAGGACTGATTACTGAATTGTGGGAAAATTTAAATGCCAAACTAGGGGGTTTTGACTTTGTTATAAAGAGCCAATGTCTTTTAATGTTTTTTAAGTAATTTTTTTTTTCAGTTTTAGTATTTTAACAAAAAGAATGTTGGAACAGACCAGGAGAATCCTAAGCTTTTCGTAAAGCTTAGGAAGAGGAAATAAAATTGGCCTACTGATGTCGTCGTGAGTGAACTTAAAAATGGCAAAAATCATAAAGGCTTTTACCAGAGCTCCGGAATCCTAAAAATCTAACCTTTGCTTCATTTCAGTTGTTTCTGTGTGTTATTTAATTCAAGGTCTGTCAGCCCTGGTGGCAATTCACAATCATTGTGGAGCTCGAAAGATTCTCCATCAGAATCTCTGGACTTAGAGCCCTGGCAGTAGGATTTTTTTGTGAGATGATTTTGATGCACAAAAACTATTTCTCCAGTCATGTAAACTCAAGGTCGAGCTCTCCATATAGGTCCAAAGATGGTTTGTTTCACCCTTGCAGATTTATAATAGATTAAGGTTTATGCTTGATTTCAAAAGTTCTCAAAACCAACAGTTTACTAGTCACAGAATGTTTCATCCATCTGGCTCCTGTATGGACTTGACTGTGCAACCCTAGACCTAAGTTCTTCCGTGGTACTTCTATCTTGAAACATGATGTTTCCTGGTAATGTTATGGGAGCAGCCAGAGAAGTCAGCCTCACCAGCTACCTCTACATGACTATCTTTATTGGTGGGGTCCCTGAACCATAGTGCATGTCCCCCAGGCCATCATTCTTAGGGGTGACTGTCCATTAGTAAAGGAGTAGACTTTGTTGGAACTCATCTTGTGATATTTCGCCAACTTTCATTTCATTAGACATTACCAGTCTACACCACATATGATCTTAGGAGCGGGGAGAAAAGGCCTTTCATCTTACTTTAATATTTAGTCTCAATTCATAATTCAGGTCCAGACCACAGGAATTGGTTGCCAATTCTTGAGCAAGTGAATGACCTGATGATGCCACAGAGTTTTTTTTTTTTTTTTAAGATTTTATTTATTTATTCATGAGAGAGAGAGAGAAGCAGAGGGAGAAGCAGGCTCCCAAGGAGCAGGGAGCCCGGTGCGGGACTCGATTCCAGGACCCTGGGATCATGACCTGAGCCGAAGGCAGACCCTTAACCATCTGAGCCACCCAGGCGCCCGCCACGGAGTTTTAAGATGAGTGAAGCAGAATGAAGCAAAGAATCCAAGTGGTTTTAGTGAGCAACTAAACCAGTGGTATCACTGGAAGCAAAATTATATAATTAGCAAAAATATGTATATTATAACCTTCCTGGCCAATTACTGGGAAATTATAAAAGCAAAAAATTAGGCTGTTGCTAAGTTGGTCTCAGCTATTACCGTTCATAGGCTAATGTAATAATAATATTCTAAAAGAAAATTTTACCACATGTGCATATATCTGATTTTGTTCTTTCACTCTGAATCCCATTTTTTTATGTACCCTTCAGAAAGAATTTTTGTTCTCTGAAATAACAGTAATAAATAAAACCTGACCTATTACAGGAGTAACCGACAAGTTCAGCAAACCATGTGAGTGAGCCCCGAGCCAGACGTCTAGTTGGGGTTCTGTTTCAGGTTATCCACTTAGCTAAAAATATGAAATGGCTATGTTGCTGCGTTTCACATATCCTGAGTCATGAGAAGTGTTCATGGAACAGTGGTTGTCAAGAAATAAGCATCAAAAAGAGACGAACAAGAACGAGCGTGTCTTACTTCTTCCAGGGCCTCTAGTTCTTCCTCCAGCTGCTGGGTCTCCTCCTTCACTGCCATAAGGTAATCCGTAACAGACTGTCGGGGCTGCAGTCCCTTTTCAAAGCGATTGTACATCCCATTCCAAAACCTGCAAAAGATGGCAGAGCTTTAGGATACTGCCATATCAGTCTGTAAATTCACTCCCTCAAGTCTTCTAAGGTATCCATAATGCCAGAGTCCCAAAGTCCTAATGATCACGAATTACGGGCTCAAAGACGAGACTTACTTAAGGTAATGATTTCATGTTGATGCTCTCTTTTTCTTGGGTCAGTAAATTTCTTTCAGGAGGATAAATTCATGGTGAGTCTACTTGTACATATGGTCCTGAAATAAGAAGGCCTGTATCTTTCTAAAGTAGACCGAAGTAGCACATATTACCATATTCTTTTTTCTTTTTAAGAAAATGGCTCTCAGTTTTGAAGTAAACTTGGAAAATTCGTGATTATATTAACATTTAGAATCTCTCAGTTCCAGAATTGAGGGTTTTGGCTTGTCTTTTTTTTTTTTTTTTTAATCACAACCATCAAAAATTGACATTTCCGTTTGCAATAAATCTTCCTTTTTTTTATCCTACACAATAAAGCATACTGGATTGCAAAGAATAGATAGTATTATCATAGGGATGTCTGTAGATCCATGCTTTACTTAGAAAAGTACTTTGAGGGCAGGGTTTTAGTGTCATTCATTGTTTTATCCATAGTGCCTAGAATAGTGCTTGACCCTCTATAACGTATTTGTTCACTGGCTATTACTAACAAATTAGGAGTAATACAATTGATTGCATTGTATCTCAACAGCTCTCAAAACTGCTGGTTTATGGCTTTTTTTTTTTTCAGTGTGACAATATTCTTTAAAATTCTGGGCAAATAATTAGAAATAATTAAGAACAAAAGCAAATTGAGGAGGGAAAAAAAAAAACTATAGAGGAAGCCACTAAGCACTAAGTGTGTTTTCGGAGGTGCATAGAGAGAAAATGTGGTTTCTCAGTTTATTCTGTGTGTTTGTCTTTTTGCTGACCTCTGAGACATCCTTCCACATCATACAACTTCCACATAGAGAAGCCAAAGGATAAAATATAACCTACATCTCTAATAGAATCTGTAGGATGCCACCCTGCTCTCCCCATCCCAATATATGTACAGTCTTAAAAATAATTTATTTCCACAGGGAAATAGTTCCACTAGGCAGAGTTTCAGCAGAGAAGGAAGGTAAGCTAAAATCATGATCACTACCTAAACTTGTGATTCCACATTTAACTTACAAGACACTTGGTTTATTTGGTCCATCCTTCCCTCTATCCTTTCTTGCTTCCTTCCTTTCTTCTTCCCTCCCTCTGTTTTTTTGCTTCTAATAATATTGGAACTTATATTTTTAAAGATCATTATTATAAAACATTGACTTCTAAAGAGAATTCCATATGTAGGGGGAAAGAAGGGGAGAGGGGACACTGGCAAAAATACCAGATCAGATATTTAAAGCATCCTCTTCTAGTGTGTTTTACGTCCAAAAAAAAAAAAGCCTTGAGGCTCACTGTTCATCTGCTTTGGCCTCCAGATGTTAAACAGTGGCAGAATCTAGGTACATAAGCATACTCAGTAAGGTCCTAGAGGTTTACATACTTGTACATGAAGTTGAATGGCGTTGAGGGGAGACAAAGGGTTCCCGGGGTCTGACTGTGATCAGCTCTAAATAGAGGATTCATATAGTCGGCCCGATTCTTCCACAGGTGAGCCCATAAAGAGTATGTTCTTTCTTGAATTCTGTCATAAAGAAAAGAAGCCTGAAAATGACCCATCTTGGTTCTTAGAAATTATAGATATGTAATATTAAAACTGGAAAGGGACCAATAATTGTTAGATGAATATCCCATGTCCCTGTTCTGTAGCAGGGAAATTTACAGTGTGTGTGTCTTCATGATCTAGCAGAAGGGCACTGTAAGAGTCTCAACTTCTCTGCTCTCTGTACTGACAAGATGTTTAATTCCTCTGAGTGTAAAACAAAACTTTATGTAATTTGGGGGAAATTTTTCCCCTAATAATTATCACTGAAATTTTATTATTTGCCAGGTACTATTTAAATGCTTTACCTCTTTTCTCTCATCCAGCCCTCACTCAACTACGAGATCTGTCCATTGTACAGGTGAGGAAACCGAGGCTAAGAGAGATTGAGCAGTTTCTCAAAGTCACGTAGTCACAAAGACACATACATAGTGAGTGGAAGAGCCGGGATTCAAAGGCAAGCAGACACCATTAAAGTGACGGGTCTGTCACAGCAAAGCCCAAAACTATCTAGGAAAAGAGGTGAGCTTGAAGGAAGCACTCTGCTACTTTTCATCATTTACCATTTAGTAGGAATCACACTTGAAGTTCCTGAGAGAAAACAAACTAGTATGCAACAGAAAAAGCCATTTTCTTTCTGTTCAGACTATATAAAACCAGTAAAGTCCATTTTACCTGAACTGATCATTTCCAGAATTAAATCTGGTATTATATACACCAGAGTTAAAATCATTTTATGAAAATTTCAAAACTGTTCTCTCATTTCAGTTCATAAAGCACTTTGCTGTTAAGTTTTTGACTTTGCAATTTATTTTAAATTATACATTTCACTGACTTTCCTCCTGGATAAAAACAATACAGTTTTAATCTGAGTAAAAGAATGACTTGAGTTTTGAATTTGCTTTCCCAGTTAGATTTGCAGTTCTTATTAGGAGCGTACATCCACTGAAGATGTCTAACTTTTTCCTTTTAAGTACAAAAATTGCTTTCTCTGACCCAGGAAGTTTCCTTTCAGCGTGAGTGCGTCAAGTCCGCCGCCCTGTCTGTGGGTGTCAGTGCGGCAAATGAGCTTGTGTCTGTCTTTGTCAGGCACTGACATTAAACCGTTTATGAAGCGATGACAGGAAAAAGAAAATAACTTTCAGCTGCCAGTATAGATATGTGGCTAAAATAGTCTCCAGAATTTTAAAATTCTCAATCACAAAATCCTTAGATAAAAATTAAACAGGAAAACACTTACTTGAGTTCTTGTCGCTCCTTTTGGCTATTACATAAGAAGTTTCCAAACTGGCAGGAATAAATGTGATGTTGAATGTGAATCAAAAATCTCTCATTGAACTCAAAGGCACAGGGAAACTGTTCCATTAACTGCCAGACACACTCAATGAACTGATCTATAACTGGAGAGATTTCTTTCGGATCACCATCTAGATTGCCGTATCTATACAACAAAATATTAGAGACTTTATAGCAAGTTGAGGTTTTTTATTTACAAAGCTATAAATGCAAAACCCTAGTTTAAATACAAGGAACCCTAATTTCTAGATAAACCTTATAAACCTGGGGTGCAGAAGTGGAAAAAATTAACTTCCTAAATTCCACTTTCAAGAGAAACTGTACTGAAGGTCTGGCTAGAAAAGGGACATACAGTTACAAAAGAAAGCATTAGTGCAAGATATAAAATTCAAGGAAACTTGCCATAGCAAAAGAACATTTTTTTTTTAAAAGCATTCTTTAAGTTGTAAAAAGTACATTCGCGACTTTTGAAATAAATCTTCCACTTTATTTAATTAGCAATTTGTGGGAGTGTTAGAGTTTTTTGCTTTTGCACTGTTTTGTTGGAAGGGAAGAGGAAGAAAGACCACTTGAAAAAAATGTGGTTTCCCAAGTTTCTCAGGATATTTCTAGAGCAATGTTAAAACCTGTCACATAATTTATTTCCCATGTGACAATTCCCATATTCCCAGACTCCCATACCTTTATATCTCCCTTCTTTGTTTTTCAAGAGTACATCAGAATCTTCTCCCTCACATTTGTATTGATTTTTTTAAGTAGGTTCCATGCCCAGCATGAAGCCCAACATGGGCTTGAACTCACAACCCTGAGATCAAGACCCAAGCCAAGATCAAGAATCAGATGCTCAACTGACTGAGCAACCCAGGCACCCCTTGTATTGATTTTTAAATGAAGATTGCCTAGTCCTTTACACTTTACACTATTATGTGAATTTTAGAATCCAAAAGGGTGATTTGGATGCCATCAATTTCAAAATAACAATATAGAACCTCATCTGCTCAGCAATGGATAACCAACTTTAGGAGTAGAAATGAGTGAAGATCAGTTTAGGAGTTCTTCCAAGAGTGAAAACATTAGAAACTGGAAACTTCTCAGAAGTTTCAGTTCCACTCAACTTGGTAGCTTTAAAAAGGGTTTCCTTGTAAAACAATTATATAGCTAGTCTTTGTCCATTTCCACATTCTTTCTGTCCATATATCCTCTCAGAGATACTGCTGCCACTAGACAGTAGAACTTCATGATACAATGTATACAACAAAACTTTAACTTTTTGAATAAGATATACAAAATAAGGCTGTTTTTCCCACTAAACTGAAAACTTCAGAAACAGAATTTTTTTATCCTACACATTCAAAACAACAGATTTTAAAGTATTTTTTTTTACCTGTGATTAAACTTATGACCAAAGGAAATCCAGTCCTTTTCAATTAATACCTATACAAAAAAGAAATTATAAATATCATGGAGAGAAGAAAACAAGGAAAAATAAGAGACCTAACCAACAATGTTGAAGGATTCAAAGGATCTTGGAGAAGTCACCATCCTCAGGTAGTGCAGATGAATGCACACTCATTGTCCACCAACACAGATGCATAGCAGAAGGGCAAGCTGAAGGTCATCCTCAGGAAAAATAAAGGGGAATGGATATATGAAAACATAATAGCACCCACTGAGTGTTTTCTAGAAACACTGTTCATACTGCTTCATATATAATCTCATTTCACTGTGGGACAAGTATGATCACTCATTTTTCAGAAGGGGAAACTGAAAAAGAGGTTAAATACTTCTAAGATCATGCTACTAAGTGGTTGATGCTACCTCATAACCTAGTTCTTTCTACACCAAAGCCCATCTCTTAACCAACAGGTCTCAGTGTAATATCAAATACCAACCTTCATACAAGAACAATTAGGAATATATTCCTGTGATCTTTACTACACATTAGAAAAATCCTAAAACGATGGGTGTTGGGGACATAATAGAGGAGTTTCAGCCCTGCTTTGGAGTTGGGGTAACATAAGTTTACAATCTCAAATTATCTGGATTTTAAAAAGAATCAAATAATACAGACCAATCCCATCGCTATCACCAATGCTCTAAAATGGCCAGGGATTTCCCTTAAAAAATATGGAGTGGTTGAAGTTTGCCCTTGACAACACATAAATTTAATGGGGCAGAATCAAAAAAGAGTCCATGGTGGTAGAGGATGGTGTGAAGAAACGTGTGAGCCAGAAACCCTCCAGTCTCCAAATGGAAAGGAAGGAACCCTAACCTCAGTCCAGGGGAGGGGTCTGAAGCTGGAGGATCACTCTGATGTCTCAATGCTATCAGAGGGAACTGGAAGTTCTCTGACACTTTAAAAAAAAAAAAAAGAAGAAAAAGAAAAAGCCCGTAAAGGAAGCCTGCCTCTGCCTCTCCTCTCTTGCCCCCAGAGTGTCAGCTGATCTACCGGTGAAGGCCATCGAGCAGTAGAGAGAGCCCGTTCAAGCTCCTCTGTCAGCTTCTATCCCTAGCATGGGTGCAGGATCCACTGAAGCACGTTCTACCAAATCATGGTGCCAGAGGCAAGAACCAGGAACCACTTAGGAAGCCCCTGCAGTCATGTTAAGAACAGGGTTCCAGCTTGGCCAGAAGTTCACCATCCCAGCAACTACACACGTATTCTGCGGGTAGAAGGAACACGTTGCACTGTGATGCATCCCTAAAAGGTGAAAATCTAGGAAAGGATGTGCTCATAATTTCAACAGAGAGCACAGAAACACTGAAATTTTCAGTACTCTCAGCCACAGTCATGAAGGACTACCTAAAAAATCAAAGTAATAAAAAGTTTTTCCTCTCAAGGACTTTGCATGCAGAGGATAGAAACTTTTTTCTCCAAATATTTTTTTCTGAAAAAATGTACCACATGTTCACATGTTACCTCAAACTTGGTTTATGAGCGAATAACGTATAAAATTCACTATTTTATATATTCAATATATTGAATATATTTTATATTTGCCCCCAAATTCACATTTAATAATTAGCACTAATTTGAATTGGTTCCAATATCCCAGAAAGTCACTTCTTTACTCCCAAGACCAATTTCTACCTCTTCCCCTTTAATCTGGCTGATGTACTAAGAGAAAAATAACAGAGAGAGGGAAAAACAAGTTGCCAACAGTTGCCGAAAGGGAGGTCCATTTTGTTCAAGGCCGCGCGTGGGACAGAAGCCTGGCGGCCGCACTCACCATGAAGCCCCTCAGAGTCCGGTAATGCGGATCCAGCAGGAGGCCGGCCACGGAGCACGCTTGGGCAGTCCTGTCCCAACCGTCTGAGCAGTGCACAAGCACGCTCGCCCCTTCCTCCGAAACTGCCTAACAAACACAGGACCAGCAAAGAGTCAGAAAAGAATGGCTACAAAAGGAAAAACGTCTCCTCAGACCTAGGTTTGGTTTTATACCTATAGAAAGAAAAGGGGGAGAAAATAATAATTAAAAAAAAAAAAAACATAAACAGCTAATTTAGTGTTTCGTGCCCCATCCAGTTACGGTGGGGCCAAAGAGTCGTTTGGTGCTGGCAACCAAAACTCTTCCTTCCCACTATACCCCGGAGCTACCCCAGACCACCACAACTACGTGTATGCGCTACAATAAAAGCATGCTTCCTGAGCACCTTCAACCCTCCCATCGGGGTTCCTAAGACCTTTCCAATATTGAAATTCTGCAGCTGCTACTGGGCTCAATCATTTCCAAAAAGGGAAAGACACAAAAATTATATGTAGTAAAACTATGAAATTAGAGATAAAAGGATAGGCAAGTAATGGATCCTGGGGTGGGGGAAGGAAGAGAAAATAAGGTAAAAATTATAGCAGGGAGTCTCAAAAGAATTTCTGTCTGCTACTGCAAATGCACACACAATTTTTAGCTGAGTGTTCTGGCAGGAAACGTAAACTGGGAAACATGGTAGAGATTGCAACATAGCACTTTCACTATCAGAAATTCTATTTATTATTTATTCACTTTCTGTGTCCCATACCAGAATGCAAGCTCTGTAAGAGAAGAGACTTGATCTGGTTTCTTTGGCATTGCCTGCTCAGCACGTAGAAAAGTGCCTTGCACTAAATAAATACTTGGTAAATAAATGAATTATCTAATAAAAGGGAGCATACCATATCCTCAGAAAAGACATGGTTGTCTTCAGGTATAAATCTGAGAGGGATTTATAGAAACAAACAGAACCAACAAAAAACACTGAGAAACAAAATAGATAATGCATCTAAAACCTGCTTATATGAAAGTCGCAGCAAGACTGTTCCCGTGGCAGAAGGGCACCTACCTACCAGGTTTGCAAACATGACTTGTTTACACCATCATGGCAAAGGAGTTGCAGTTTACTAAGACGGAAGACCAGCCTTGGTCACTGAAGTGTCACCCATTTGGATGTATGTACTCTCCAATAGAAAATTCTTTCCTCCATTTAGGACCAGGCCTACCCGAAGAGAGAATACTCTGAAAATGTTTTACCATTTACGACTGTGCTGCCATCCTATCAACAGAGCACCGTCCTCTCTTTCACAGCAATCACATGTTAAAGAGGCCAAAAGTGGTCGGCAAAGCCAGCTCCCCACTGGGCGAGCCACAGCTTACCATGTGGCAGCCTCAGCAGGTGGGGAGGAAACAGCCTCTCTGTTCTGAAGTCAGAGTTCGCTGGCAGTGCTGCCCTTGCCCGTACCTTCGCAATGAAGATTCCTGCATCCATGATGGCCTTGATGTGCCTTAACCAGCCCGAGTTCTCCAGTCCCCACAGAAAGTCACTCATTGAGGGAGATTTCAGTTCACACACTGCAAGGTAAATCATGTGATGAAAGCAAACTAAAGACAATCTCTTACTTTGTATATGCTCTTATCTGCAGGGAGTTTGTTCATGATTCCTTCATCACTGTATTTTCTGGAAGAAATTAAGTCAGGATATATGTCCGTACTTACTAAAACTGATTCTACTGAACCACTTCAAGTGAGGCTCTTCTACCTTCTCTGGTCCTAGGGGATGCTGCATTTGTTCAGAAGTAGTATGTTTGTAAAGTTTAAACTCCAATATTAATGAAAATCACGGACCACAGTAAAGGTCCAACAGAGAAGATCTATTTACCCTCCTAGCAAAGATTGGCAGTGGGCCATGAATGAGCGGGCTGCAGAGGAAAGTTCTTGTAAGGAACCCCAGCACCTGCCCAGTTACAACTCTGCAGCACCCAACCTCTTCCGTTTAGGACCACTGTGAAAACACAAAACAACTATCCTAAACATCTCAGAAGGAAATGCTCTGACTCTCCTTGCCAACAACCCCTACCCACTGGGAGGAAAGCCTAGGGACTTAAAACTGAGGCCCTGTCCTTCTGAACTGCTTCTCCAGCATCAAGTTAGGGGCTTTCCCTTTGACTGAAAATAAAGGTCAGCTAGAATCATAATATCTGTGTTTACACTAAAGCGGGTGTGTCAACACCTCTATGTTATCACAAGCAATTTCAGCTCTAGAGCTTACTTTTAATGTAAAAGTTTTAGAGCTAGGGTTCTATGTATCAGAAATATACATTCCAAAGTAAATGGGTTTTATACCTATGAAGTAGTTTTGAGGAATCCTATAAGTCAACGACAAATAATGTTCCATAGACGTTTCTGTTTGTTTGCTAAAGTATATTTTCTTGGATTCTGCGATGCTGTGATACATGCAGGGAGTAGGGAGCCCTTTCTCCTACTCCCAGCGCTGTCTGTCAGTAGCTGTACAGTCTTGCACAAGTCATTTCAACCTTTTTGAGCCTCGATCTCTTCATGTTTAAAATAGGCAAGGTGTACTAAACTATATCTAAGTGTCCTTCCAACTGTAAACTCCCAGATTCAACTTCCAAAGTAGAGTGCAGTCGGTTAAGTGTCCAACTCTTGGTTTCGGCTCCGGCTGTCATCTCAGGGTCCTGGGATCAAGCCCCGAGCCCCCACGTCCTGCTCTGCGCTCAGCGTGGAGTCTGTTGTCCCTCTCCCTCCCCCGCTCGTGCTCCCGCGCCTTCCCTCTCTCTCTCTCTCTCTCTTTCTCTCTCTCTCTCTCGCAAATAAAAAGTAAAATCTTAAAAAAAAGAGAAAGGTATTGCACATTTGGAATAGAGTAACTGTTAACTACAATATTTCTTAACTGTCCTTTCCTCAGACATGCCACATGAGAGGTTTCACTCTCTTTTTCCACAATATAAGAGCCACATTAAAACACACACATAGTTATATTCAGAGTCACAGAGGACAGCAATGATGAAGAAAATAACACCAAAATTCCAAAAGGCCCTACCTAAGAAAACCGTATTATAAATGTGTTCAGGCAAAATCCCAAACTCTTGCTGAGCTGGAAGCACAGCTCCACTGACCTAATAAGCAGCTAGAGAACTGAGTTCTCTGTGGCAGGGCTCTGACTCACGAGCACTGTCCCTTTGTCTGAGGTTACAGTGCTACCCCCTCCCACTCACATCACACACTCTCCTGATAGAGCACATGCAGAACAGTACAGGAAAGCTTTTTTCCCTTTGCTGAAGCTCAGGGAAAAATACACAGACTGATGCACAGAATCGATGGCTCTGTGGGTTAGCCCCGCGCCCCTCGGCACTCAGCGGCAGGCCTTTTGCAAGGTTCTGGTCTCCTTAGTCATGAAAGTGTGTTAAGTTGTGAAATATTTGAACATATAAAAGGTTTTAAAGTAATGTAACGGACACTCAGACTGGCCACAATTATTTCAGCTCTCTCAAAGAAAAAAATGTTACAAATAAAGTCCCATGTTCCTATGTCATCCTGCTCTTCCGCCTGAAGTCCATGAACATTGCCAGGCAGGGGTACGTCCCTTCACTACTTACTAGCTGTGTACTCTTGGACACTCTAATTGGCCTCTCTGTGCCTCAGTTTACTTGGGTGTACAGTGGGGATAATAGCCCATCAGTTACTTTATATGTTGCTTTATAAGTTAGTCCTCATGACTATTAATTATCCTCATTCACACTTCTAGCCTTTGCAACTTGATTTTTTTTAGCCAACATTTTATTTTTGAGACTTCCATATTATGTAAGATTTCACTCATTTGACAAGCATATAATATTCCACTCTATGAATATGATTATCTATTCCCCTACTGTTGTTTCTTCTTTTTCAATATTTACAAACAGTGCCTCAGAAGACATCTGTCTACAATCACCTTGTGGAAAATCTCCCTATCCATGCATTTCAGTAAGTGAGATGGGCTGGGTCAGAGGGTCCTAACCACGTATTGCCAAACCGCTCTCCGGAGGAGTTGGCCCAGTCTGCATCCTCACCAACAGGGTGGGACAATTCCTTTCTCCCACATCCTGGCCAACACCTGGGAGTGCCAATGCTGTCAGTTTGGTCACTGTTATTTCTCTAAGGTGATTAATGCCAGTTTTTTGTTTGTTTTCATTTCTTCTACTGTCTGGATGAGTCAGCTTTTTTCTAGAATCGTTATGCTCACTTCCTTGCGTGTGCGCGTGTGTGCGTGCGTGTTGTCTCTGTCTTCCATGGGCTTCCTCAAGTGTGCGGTGATCTCTGTCCATTCATAAGTAAGCGCAGGGCACTAAAAGGTGTCTGGAAGTGCTGGGTGCACAAGCAAGTCTCTCAGCTGCAGGGCTTTGCTGCGTGACATGTGGCTGGTCTGAACGCCCAAACTCCAGGACCAGCAAGTCCTTTCTCGTGGAATGGCTGCAGGCCCCAGGGAGGGACTTGCAAACACCTGAGGGACTCAGTAAGACTGGATGTCAGTGTGCTCAGAGCAGAGCTGGGAGATGAACTACAGGTAGTCTTCTCCCTAACTCTTACTGCCTCCTTTTTTGGCCTGGTATTTCCTGCCCGTTCTTCCAGCTATGCCTGCTTTCTGTGAGCCCAGAGTGTGTCTCATCAGCCTTTCCGGAGAGTTCATCATCATCTTCCCTTGTGAAGGTGAGGGAAGAGCCTTCACTGGGCAGCACAGGTGAGGGAGGAG
The DNA here is from genome assembly GCF_009762305.2 of Zalophus californianus. Taxonomy (NCBI): domain Eukaryota; kingdom Metazoa; phylum Chordata; class Mammalia; order Carnivora; family Otariidae; genus Zalophus; species Zalophus californianus. The sequence continues at coordinate 182,052,594 of NC_045596.1, forward strand.
GCTGGGTGTCTAAGGACAAACATTCAACCAGTCTGCCTGCTTCAGAGGAAACTGATGCTTCATTCTGGAGCTTTCTGAGGGTCTACGGGACTGTCTGGCTTGCTTCTATGTTTCTCACACCCCCACCATAAATTTCAGCTTTTGTCTAGTCCATTACTCATCCGTCCATTTTCCAGCATTGAAATTTTTGTTGCTGCCACCTCCTCCTCTCCCATTCTCCCACTGTCTCACTCTTTTGTTTCTTTTTTTTTTTTTTCCCACCACTTCCTTATCATTTTAGCAGGGGCCAGGGGAAGTGGGTGAGTACTTGCACCGGTATGCCAAGTATAACTGGAACAGGGACGATCAAATTTTGGGTCTGTGTGAGGCAGGACGTGGAACAGAGATTCCCTCTATCAAACTGAGCCATTAAAAAAAAAAATCCACTTGTGGACTCAGGGTGATGACCAGGATGCCTGGACTCCACATGAGGAAAATAAAAATTTATCCTGAGAAAATTAAAAAAAAAATTTTTTTTTTAAATTTATCCCCAGGATGTTGAAACCCTAGGTCTAGTCTCATACATGTTTGGGATCCAAAAGTATCTTTTCCTTATGTGCAGGATCCCCTAGTTGAGAAATTACCATATTTGGCCTGGAATCTTATGATACCTGGCAGAAAGCAGCAAACCAAAAAACTACTCAGGAGCAACACCTGTGGAATCCCACAGAAAAATGTGACTGAATAGAATACAAACCTACAACACACCAAGGAACGGTATTCTCAAGTAAGAGCAAAGAGAGAAAAAAAAGAGACAGGATTAGCACCAAGAACATGATATACGAGAACAGTAATCTGAAGTGAAGTTTAATATATCTGAATTGGAGCAGGAGAATGGAAGGCTCCAACAGAATATAAAAAGCATCACTTTTCTGATGTGTTTGAGTTCACACTTCTAGCAGCTTGGGGGAAAAAATCATGTCCGCCACTGCGGTGGAGCTGTCTGGTCATCTCTGCTCATTCCCGGCCAGGATTCCCGCGTTCCCCTCTCTGGGGCGCCAGGTTGGGATTCAGCACAGATATCTGCCGGGTATCTGGAAGGCAAAGTGACGCGGCCGTGTTTAACTCTGTAGAGCAGTGCGGACTCCCTCCTTTATTAACGTCAGGGAAGACAGTAAGTTGTTCTAGAAAGGAAATACAACCAGAGTAAAGACAACCAGGCTTTATAAAAAGCCTCAGCTGGAAAGAATACTTCCACAATAAGAGTGTACACACTGAATTAGGAGTTAATCAAAATTGTGATTTAACTGTCTGAGGCAGATGAGGAAATGTGAAAGGTAGAGAGTGTATGAAAGCCGCCATTCCTCCTCCACAGAGGCACACGGGCAGACCGTACACCAAGAGGAAGAATCAAGCAACCGCAGTGGACTCAGGTGACGCCAGAAACATGGAGGCCGAGGCCTCAGGCAATAGAAAGCGGTTACCCAAGAAGCAGGAGTGGAAGTGGGCCCAGCTGGGGGAGAGGGCTGCGGTTTTGCTCTTGTTTGGGTGATAAACATAGAATTATTTTTTTTAAAGGCCCTCTATAACTGCAACATTTTTTGAGAAATAAAAGCTAAATTTAAGCAATACCTGAAGTCTTCAGCCTTCCCTGAAGGCAATGCCCCCCTCTCTTTTCCCCTCCCCCTCCCCTTCCCTTCTGGCACCTGGACAGTCCCCCTTCTCTCTCTTCTAGCAGTTTTGTGATAGAATTTACTTGCGGTACAATTCAAAGTGTATGATGATTTTTAGTATACATTCATGGAGTTGTGTATCCATCACCATACTCAATTCCAGAATGTTTTCATCACCCCTGAAAGAAACCCATTAGCAGTCACCCCCATTTTCCCTCCCCTAGCCCTAGGCAGCCACCGATCTACTTTCTGTATAGATTTGCATATTCCAGATACTTCGTATAAAGTGAAGCATACAATACGTGGTTCATCGTGAGTGGCTTCTTCCCCTTGGTATAATGTATCCAAGGTTCATACAAGTTGCAGCACGTGAGTACTTCATTCCCCTTTAAGGCCAAATATTTCACAGGATGGGTATGCCACCTTTTTTACCCATTCATCAGCCGACGGGCGTTTGGGTTATTTCTACTTCTGGGCTCTGATGAATAATGCTGCTATGAATATTCATGTACAAGTTCTACGTGGAAGTATGTTTCGTTTCTCATGGGGACATACCTAGGAGTGGACTCGCTGGGCCACACGGTTTCACCACTTGGGAAGCTGCCAGAGGTGCTGTCTTCCTCAGCAGCTGCACCCGGTTACATCCCACGAGCAGTGCACGAGGGTTCTGCTGTCCCCACATCCGCGCCAACACTTGTTATCACTTGGCTTTTTGACTCCTGCTTCCCTAGTGGATGCGCGGTTCTGTCTCACTGTGGTCTCGATTACCCGAAGGCTTATTCCTCGTCTTGCTTACAAGTTCAGTCACTCATTTAAGGAAATGTTTGCTATATTAATCTGGCATTTCTAGGTGTTCTTATCAGAGGGTGTTTCATATTTAATCTGACATCTTGGGAATTGGGAAGGCCTCCGTGTTTCACTTAGATTTTAGTTTTATATGAACTAACCTGCACATCTTAGTAATAATCGCGATTTGTGCAGGGGCGACAGCACGTGGTACTGGTCAAGGCCATGGGCTTCAGAGTCCGATCCTCTGGCATTCAAATTCCAGCTCTGTGCACCCAACAATGCAACCTGGAGCTAGTTACCAAGCCTTGATTTCCTCAAGTGTGCCACGGGGCTAAAACACCTTCCTCAAAGCGTTAATTGAAGGGTGAAATGAGATAACATATACACTACACTGGGAGATAGAAGATTCAGAGGTGGTAGCTATGAAATATGCTTCATTACGTGTTCATCCAGCGTGGTGTCCTGACAGGTAGGAGATACAGACTCACTCACACCCAACCCCAAAGCTGAGGCTTAGAAAGGTCAGAACACAAAGTGATCAAGAGGAGAAGAGCCCAAGTCTTCTGACAAAGAAGCCTAGAGTTTCTGCCACCACACCACAGCTACCCTGGTGGGTTTAACTAGAAATAGTACTACTAGTAGTAATAATAATAGCAAAACTTAAATCGTACTTACCAGGTGCCAGACATTCCTCCAGGTGCTTTCCATACTATAGTTTTCTAATCCTCATAGCAATCATAGGAAGAAGGTACTATTATTATCCTTATTTTATGAAAGTTGAAGCCAATGCAAAGAGAGGTTAAGTAACTTGTCCAAGGTCACCAGCTGATAAGCAGTGAGGCTGGGATTCGTTCTGGCTCCAAAGTCCATGCTCTTAAGCAATGTCTATCGATCTCAGTTACCTGATTTTTTTGTAAATCAAACACGAACCACTCTAAATGCTCCTTGCCTCCCACCTACTATCAGCTTAAAGATTACACACTTGGTCACTCAGAACTGTACCATCCAGTGTAGTAGCCACTAGTCGCATGTGGCTGTTGAATATCTGAAATGGAGCAAGTCTGAACTGAGATACGCTGTGAGTGCAAAGTAGATCCCAAATATCAAAGACTTAGTATGAAAAAAAATAAAAAAATACAGTTTTTGTAATGACTTCGTGTTGAAATGATAATATTTGGGATATATCGACTTAAATACAAATGTATTCTGAAAATTCACCCATTTCCTTGCACTTTTTTTGATGCAGCCACTAGAAAATGTAAAATTACAAATGTCCCCACGTGTGACTTCCATTATACTTCTCTGGGATAGCAGCTACTTAGACTGTTCGAGGAAGATTAGCCTGATTAGCAGTCTTCCAACGTTTCTGCACATGTACCCTTGCAATAACGTTTTAAATTAGGAACTCTCGTGGACCCTGGAATAATACATCATAACAAGACTGAGGATGTGATAAAGGGTGTGTTTGTCTTTTGTAAATTGGTAAAAGCGCATTTAGGAGGGGAAATGGCAAAGGAGGGATGGCTTCCAGCCTGGGCCAAGGAGACTTCCAAGGCACAGCAGGTAGCTTCAGGAGGGAGAGTACATCGAAGTCGATGCTGTGGAGCCAGCTAGCCAGGGTGCACCTCCTAAGTCTTCCCGCGAGCTCAGGGGTGTGTACCCAGTTGGAATCTGATGCAAAAGGCAGAAGGACAGCCTCTAGTTAAGCCTGGGCAAGCCCGGCTTCCCTCCCCAGCGACACTGCCCAGCAGTACCACACGGCTCCTGCAGGGGGCAGGCTCGCCTCTGCCTGTGCACCCAGCCAGTGGGAAGCGCCTGAAATTCCAGCTTTCGGCAGGGCCCTCTCAACACTCCCCGGGTGCCTGCTTTTTGGTCTGTTTAACCCCAGGCCATGACCCAAAGTGTTCAACTTCATCCTAAAATACACACATTCCACCACGTAGAGTCTCAGGACTCCACTGATTCCTTTAAATCTTTCACAGATAACATGACCTTGCAAACAGTTGTTTTTTTTTTTCTTTTCACTAAATAGGCCAAACTTTCTGGTTGTTATTATAGGGCTTAGGGCTAGTTGGCATTCCTGTTTATTTCAAAAGGTCCAGGGAGCCTGAGGGATATCTTGGCGTCCAAACCCTGAGGCTCAGCCCGAGAACAAATGATCCTTTTCACCTTCTCTTCCCACAAGGCATGGAAAAGACAGCACGTTTAAAAATAAGACACCAGGCTTTCTAGCTAACCTGGAGATGGTCTGTGCCAGAAGCAAGAGAGGAACAGACAGCTCCCAGAAAGAGCGCCCTAAAATGTACTGCCAGTGTTTCCCTCTTCATTTAGCTCACTCAGCAAGGAGACAAGCTGCTGTATCCCCTGCCAGGCCAGCTCCTTTCTTCCCACTGAGAATGGCTCCTTGTTGAACATTTCTGTTTTCAGGAACACTAAAGCTGTGCACGTTAAGTAAAATAACCTCACCAGGTTTTCAAGCAAGGTACCCACTTCGAGGGTGTTCTCCTGCCAAATGCTGAGCGGCCAGGTAAAAGCAAACAGCTCTGCAGATGATTAATACACACGGACAGATGGGGGAACCCTTGAGACTCAAACAATCAGTGCCTGCATTTTTAAATCTAAAACTGGTGGGTTTGTTTGGATAAACTCAGGAAAAGGCAGAAATACTGATTTGTTCACTCTCGTTGCCAAACCCAAACCAATATTGACAAACCATTTTGCTGAACGAAGTTCATTTCAGCTGACATCAGAGACATATGCCACAGGGACTCATTCTTACTTCGCGGGAGTCTAATGCCCAGGTCTAACAATATTTGTTTTACGTAAAAGGGCAACCATATCCCATAAAACATGTATAGATAACACTAAAAAAGGAAAAGATAGATAATTATAGGACATAAGGAAACAAGAGGAAATAAGAAATTTACTTGGAAGAAAATAAGCCTTGGATGATCTTCTTTAAGAGAGTTCCTAACACCAATCTCATTTCGTCGTGTACGGTTGCTGGGTGGGATCAGGGAGGACGCAAAGACAGTCTCCGTCTGGATCCCATGGGATCACTCTTTCTTGTCTCCTAAGACCTAAAGTTGAAGAGTTCACGGCCCTCCCTTAATTACCAGCCTGACAGCCACCTGAGTTCTGCTGATGTTTGATTTGTCCCTTTCCCATTTTGGAGTCAGAACATCAAGCCCAATGAAATGATCTTCAAAGAACTGGTAAAAGGGTAATAATCTCCCTTCACTGAACATCCTAGCAGGTGAACCCATTGAAAGAGGACTTTATGATGGCCTGTGGCATGGAAAAGTTTGGTTAAGCCTGTTTTATGGTCTGCCTTCTACTTAGAGCCCACCATGCTGACACAGAATAAACTTCTGAGCTCTGCACAAATTGTATTCCATTTGTTAAGTGGTGTGCTCCTCCCTCCCCAGGCCAAGCAACATGGGCCCTCTTTATAGAGAACTCTACATTAACTAGAGAGCTTTGCATATTAGTTTCTCCACAGCACACCAAGATTAGTGATTATTCTTTAAAACAGTTCCAGCCTTGTGCATGAGGTGCTATTTTCTGGAATCCCTATACAGTAATTCCATGAAACCCATGTTTGTACAGCCTTGTTTTCTTTTAAAGAATTTGATGATCATAAGAATCGGTAAGGTGCAATCAAGCCTAAATTTAGTAGCAAACAGTATACACAAGTACACATGTGCATGAGTATGCGTGTGTCCAGCTACTGATAAACATGAAAGTGTGTATAAATCCATGTATACACACATGAACTCCAGTAATACTAATTACCATTGTCCTAAGGGACATCAAGCAGCAGGTTCACAAAGAATGCCCTCAGCATTTATTAGCTTTGCATGTGAATTTGTATCTAAAAACACCACTTGTGGCAAATAAATAAAAACATATATGTGCCCATTTATATTACATCTATGTATATAAGCTTGGGCCTTGGTAGTTTTCGCTCAATGAACTGACACAACCTCCCATCTACAGTAGGTTTGATTCTCCCAACTTACAGAAGAGGAACAGGTTCAGATGCTAGCGGCCCAGTAAGGACACTGTGAGAGGAATCTAGTTCCCTTGACTCCAACGTCCATATTTTTTCCACTACAAATAGAGAATGATTAAGTCACTATGCAAACTGAGCCAGGATGAACAGGAAGTTAACTGAAGGTAAAGCTTAAAGTCTAAATAGGAAACTTAAAGCAAATGGAAATAGAGAAGTCTGGACTGGGAGAAAATGCTGAGAGGCTAGGAAGTCGGGGTGGATATAAAGTATTAGCGGTAGCCACTGGAGAGAAGACCCAGGAATCATGTAAGATGAAGATGGTGGCAGCAAACAATTGAAGTGGTGAGATAAGCAGCAGGGGAGGGAGCGGGTAGGGGCTCGTCCCACGCTGAGAAAGCTGCCAGGGCCAACATTCTCACCAAATCTCAAACCTCACCATCGCTGGCAAGCAAATACCAAATTGCCAAACCCCAACTACAGCCTTATGGAAAACCAGCTCACCTTGTCACTAAAATTAGTCATGTCTACCTTTAGTTGCATGGGAGGCACTGTCTTCCACAAGCATTCCTTTTGTACATGCCATAGTTATCCAAAAACTAATGAACAAAATATAAAACAATAATTCTGAGGGTGAAATTAATCTTTGAATTACCTCAGTGAATGTCAAGGGACAGCATAATTATTTTCTTAAGACTGTATTTATTTATCCGACAGAGAGAGACACAGCGAGAGAGGGAACACAAGCAGAGGGAGCGGGAGAGGGAGAAGCAGGCTTCCCGCCGAGCAGGGGGCCCGATGCGGGGCTCGATCTCAGGACCCTGGGACCATGACCTGAGCCGAAGGCAGACGCCTAACGACTGGGCCACCCAGGCGCCCAGGACAGCATAATTAGGATGAAAATAGCCACTATTCTCATTAAATCATTTTGTTTGTCCTCTCCTTGATAATGTCGCCCAGAGATGAAGTCTTTGACTTTGACATCCAGTTAAAACATTCAACCTTACCCAGGACAGCCCTCAGTAATAAGCAAGCATCATCTTTTCTTCCTGCCCATGATTTTTGCCCTACATCAAAATCAGTACTTCATTTTGTATCAATGAATAAAGCATTTTTCTACCCAATGCCTAGCGTGTAGAAAACTCGCAATAACTATTTGACGTACAGACGAATGTCGGAGAGAACTTCGGTAGCACCGACTTATTCCATACTTACTCTAAGCAGGGATAGCTCCTGCTCCTCTACATACATTCTCTACCAGGTGGGGTATTGTTTACTCCCAATACGCAGATTGGAAAGGCGGCTTAAAGAAGTTTACTAAGGCATCATCCATGGTTACACAGTCTGTAAATAACTGAGCCAGAGGCCGGGCCACAGTCCCTATTCCCCCAAGGGGCATGCTCTTTTTTTCGTGCCTTAGTGCTTCGGATATGCTTGTCCAGATTAGCTGATACCCAGCATTCACTGGCCACATTCTACATCCTCTTACAACACCACAGAGAGCAAAGTACATGCTCTTGATCTATTTCTTTCCTCCAAGTGACCGTGAACTGATAACTAGTAAAGCCTGACAGGACAGGCCTGTTGGTCATACAAAACGCTTTCTGAAAAACCTCAGATGTGAAGCTATCTAGTTCCACTTTAATGGGAAATTAGGTTTTCTGTGTGGAAAACCATGCCTTGTTGCTAACTTTTGAAGGACAATAACCAGATTTTCCGCCAGGTCTTGTTGGCTGTCTCATTTAACGGGTTAGTAATTGAGGAAATTAATAGTGGTAAAAAGGCAAAACATAGAGAACAGAAAAAAGATGAACTTTTATAGCCTTTTATTAGCTCGTATCTGGTAGAACTTTGCCAACCGGTAGGCAATGTAATAGGAAATACTTTAAATTGAAAAACTTAAATCTGAATATCTATAAAGATATCTTCCAGGTTGAATTAGTTATCACCTCATAAAGACATGAGGTGAGCAAGAAAGTCTCCAACAAAGGGGACATTTGAACTGATAGCCACAACCGTAACTCTGAGCAGAGAGAAGTGTTTCATGGGACCCTCAGAGCTGGGTGTGTTAGGGTCTGCTCCTTTCTAGACCTTGGTGTGCCCAAGGCAACCTGGCAGGGAGACCAGAGCAGTTAGTCGGATGACCATAATACCCGCCGCCTCCCAGGACATACTCAAAATTCTCTGCTTTCAACCATCCTTTCTACACCTAATGAAGGTTCTGAATAATTGGCCTCAGAAACTTCACACAAAAGTACAGATCAGATATGATCTCTGAGGCCACCTGATTTTGCCACAAAACTTTCTCCACTGTCAATGCCTACAATTCCAGGGAATATGACAAATGTGGTTGCACTTCGCGGCCTGCTAAAAAGATTTCAATCTTTTAAACTGCATCGACTCTGGCCCCTTTCAAACAGCTCTTCACTGTAGTATTGCCCAAACTGCTGAACAGACACTGGCCTTTCTTCCTGTGCTCAGGATCCATTCCCACATGACCTGCCACTGGGCTGAGGTTTGTCTCTCTGTGAAATAATTTGCTGAGAAAATGTCCACAAGGCTTCAAAGGTGGTTTATTAAATTATTTTTGATGGACTTTTGCTGAGTGGACATTGACCGTATCCCAAGGCAAGCACTTCCGCGCCTCTGAAATTGTGCTGTCTTACTCCATGTCTCTTGAATAAAGAAATTGAGAAAAGCTACTCATAAAAAGGCCTGGGACCTCCCAAATATTTATCTTGCTGACTGAATTAATCTATAGCCCATTAACTTACTCATTTTATTCAGTACTTACTTCCAAGTGCAGCATTGCTTCCCGAGAGAAAGCATAATGCACCTTACAATGGAAAGAAAGCACTTTATAGTTTGCAAGGAATCTTTTCAATAAATCTGTAAGTGAGGGATGATACATTACTAACGTTGTTTTACAAATACAGGAAATGAGGTTTGTTCAAGTTTATTCAGAGACTATAAAGCAAGAACCCAAACCCAGGTCTTCAGACTCTCAGACCAGGGTACTTTCTACCCAACTAGCTACCTAGAGAGGCCATAAAGCCAAGTGGTGAAGAGTGTGGCATCTGGATCCATACTGATCAGGTGAAAATCTTGGTTCTATCATCTACTGTTGTGAGTTTGCATGAGTTCCTTAGCCCCTGCACCTCAATTTCCTCATCTGTACAATGAGGATTCTCTGGAAAACAGTATGGAGGTTCCTCAAGAAGTTAAAGAGCTACCCTATGACCCAGCAACTGCACTACTAGGTATTTACCCCAAAGATAGAGCTGTAGTGAAAAGAAGGGGCACCTGTACCCCAATATTCATAGCAGCAATGTCCACAAGAGCCAAACTGTGGAAGGAGCTGAGATGTCCATCAACAGGTGAATGGATAAAGAAGCTGTGATTCATATATACAATGGAATATTACTCAGCCATCAGAAAGGTTGAATATCTACCATTTGCATCGACGTGGATGGAACTGGAGGGGATTATGCTAAGTGAAATAAGTCAAGCAGAGAAAGTCAATTATTATATGGTTTCACTCATATGTGGAACATAAGGAATAGTGCAGATGACCATAGAGGAAAGGAGGGAAAAGTGAATGGGAAGAAATCAGAGAAGGAGACAAACCATGAGAGATTCTTGATGCCAGGAAACAAACTGAAGGTCGTGGAAGGGAGGGGTTGGGGATATGGGGTAACTGGGTGATAGGCATTAAGGAGGGCACGTGATCTGATGAGCACTGGGTGTTATACACAACTAATGAATCATTGAACACTACATCAAAAAACTAATGATGGCTAATGATATATTGGCTAATTGAATTAAAAAAAAAAAAGAATAGCTCAAACAAGACTGCCATGAGGACTACTTGAATAAATACACCTGAGAAAATGAAAATAGTGTCGTGTACATAGTAATTACCCCGTAGATGTTATAACACCATTCCTATGTGGGGTGGTTATCTGTGAGCCTGTCCAACACCGTACCCACAAATCAATGAGGAGTGCTCTAACATGATAGAAAGTACTAGACTCAAATCCTGCTTTGTTATGAGATCCTGGGAAGTGTGTGTTTTTAAAAACTTAAATATGTAATATAAAATATTTTTAAATGTGGGACGCCTGGGTGGTTCAGTTGGTTAAGTGTCCGGCTCTTGATATCAGCTCAGGTCTTGATCTCAGGGTCATGAGTTCAAGCCCTGTGTTGGGCTCCACACTGGGTGTGGAGCCTACTTAAGGAAACATATATTTTTTTAATGTAATATACTAGATTCCAGAACTGGAGAGTTAAGCTTTGAAAAAATAACCTGCCGGGGCGCCTGGGTGCCTCAGTCAGTTAAGCATCTGCCTTTGGCTTGGGTCATGATCCCAGGGTCCTGGGATCGAGCCCTGCATCGGGGTCCTGGCTCGGCGGGGAGCCTGCTTCTCCCTCTCCCACTCCCCCTGCTGGTGTTCCGTCTCTCGCTGTGTCTTTCTGTCAAATAAATAAAATCTTAAAAAAAAAAGAAAAAAGAACCTGCCATGTTGTGAATAGCATATATAGAGAGGTCCATATGGCAGAGACATGTGGGCTTTCTTATTGACTGTTCCAATAAAAAAAGAAAAAATAGGGCATCCCTTTATTATTTGAGGGAAAAACATTTTATGATCAAAAGGGAAAGCATTGTAGAAAACAATTACAAAACTGCTACATAACGGAAGGCATCATTACTATCTCATTGGGAGGTATGAATACTGCAACACAGTTTGCTTTAGGACTTACAAATCAAAGCTAAAATTAAGTGAGCTCTATAAAAGGACCTATACCGGATGTGAACTTGGTCCTAAATTTCAGTTTCTGATGAAATATCCTGCAGCTCTTGCTCAGAGACAGAGCCAGAATGCAAACAATTTTTTATTTTCTGTTATCCAAAATCTATTCTGACAATGTTAACAGTGGTAAAAAAAAAAGAAAAAAATCAAAGACAATAATAACCATGAATAAAAATGCACTATCCCTCTTCCTACCAAGTGACCAGCAACACAAACCTTCCAATCTCTTTGATGCCAAGGACAGCTGTTAGAAGCAGGAAAAGCCCTAGAAGGTGGGTCTGATTGCATCACTTCATCAGCTGAGCCTCCAAAAGTGGTTTATAATTGACTTGGTAAAACAGATAGTCAAACATTGGTCAAGTTCCCTGAAAGGCATCCAGAAGGTTGTCCTTGCTTGCTGCACTGACAGAGAGCTGAAAAGTGATGTCCAATTACTATGATCCCTCACGTAACAGGGACTGCCCTCCAGGACTCGGTCAGTTTGCCGTCCTTTAGAAGAAGAGAGTCAGACCACAGGTAGAAGCGCGGGAGAAATGGTTCCTAATAAGAAACCAAATAAATGCTAGCTCCAAAACTCAAGTCAGAGTGAGAGGTTATCAAAACTCCAAAGAGCTACTTTCTGCATTGAAGAAAATGTAGGTTGTCGGAAGTCAGCTTATGAAATTACTAAATGAAAAATATGAAGCATATCAACCTAAATGTTTTTTAATGATTCTGACAGTGATGCACACGTTTCATACTAATGTTAAACTATCCTTTTAACAACAGTACGAAGCTGGTCCGATTTTTTGACACCTAAAAAGCACAGCTTATAGCACAGACAGCCACACGGCCCATGATTATCTCCAGAAGTTTAAGAAGCCCAAACAATCAGGGCGCCTGGGTGGCTCAGTCTGTTAAGGGTCTGCCTTCGGCTCAGGTCATGATCTCAGGGTCCTGGGATCGAGTCCCGTGTCCGGTGTCCAGCTCCCTGCTCAGCAGGGAGTCTGTTTGTCTCTCTCCCTCTGCCTCTCCCCTTGCTCATGCTCGCTGTCTCTCTCTCTCTCTCTCAAATAAAATCTTTAAAAAAAAAAAAAAAAAAAAAGCTCAAACAATCATGCCCTGTAAGGTTCCCTTACAATGACCTGAGCCATGGCGCATTTCCTGTGAAAATAAGATGGAGATTCTCTGGGGCCGTGATTTTTTTTTTTTTTTTTTTTCTTTCAGATTTAGGATGAGATTTCTTCTAACGATTCAAATGTCCAAAGTTCAAATATTTGCAACCAGGGGCATCAAACTGTAGAGTCACAGATCCGACACAGCTGGAAGGACCCAGAGAAATTATTAGTCCAAGCTTCTCGTTTTATGGCAGGTTAACAGCCCAGTGAGGGTGGCTGCTGGGTTGCAAGTTTCACAGCCAGGGCGCTGACCCAGGGAATCCAGGAGGGAGAATGGAAATCAGGAATGTGCCCCTCAAGGCCCTCCAGCCCCACCCGCAGGTTCTCACTGCCCCCTGTCCTTCCCATGAAGCAGAGAACTGCATGCTGAGAACAAATGTGTACCCCTTTAGAAAAAAGGAATTCAGCACTTTCTTTGTCCTCCTTCATTCCACCCCGCCTTTCCTATTCAGACAGCCCACTGTCCTCGCGCTCAGCTCCACCTTTCCAGGGCCTTCACCCTGAGTGCAAGCGCAGCGTTCACAGCCTTTCCAGCACCCCAAGGTACAAAGCAAAGTGTTCTGCCTCCCCCTTTCTCTGCGGCTCCTAACAGAGCCAGAAGTGGTGGACTGTGGCAATAGATGCCTCCTTGAGCGCCTTTGTAATCACATGGAGCATAAGCAGTAAATGAGGCCGGTTTTGCTTGAAATGCACAATTTCTGCTAATCAGCTTATGGCTGGTTTGGCCACAAGAATGGCTGTTGCACATTACCTAATCCATCTTTGCCATTTCCTCCCCCATAAGCCTGTGTGTATGTGTCCTGCGGCTAAGGTGCTGGGGGCAGGGGCGGGGGGGCGGGGGGCGGGACGCCGGTAAGCACATGATTTAAGCCCACGCGCACTTGCAGCGGTTGTGGCGTTGAGAAATGGGAGGCAACGCCCTCACTTCTAATGGCCATTCGGCCACCAGGATTCATTTCATACACCTCATCTCCATACACGAACAGAGTTGGCTATTGCTTTAAATGTAGGACTGTTTTATCTAAATGGCCTTAAATGTGAGTCAAACTAATGTCATGAAGGAGACTGTGCACTTTTATCTTAGATACTAAGCCCTGGACAGTGCCTGACTTTGCTAACCAAGTGAAAAACCATTTCCCCGTGACACTTGCAAAAAATAAGAGAAAGGCTTAAATGTTTAATGCAATACGATATTCTCGTGTCGACTTATCCCACCTATATAAACAGCATCATGGTAAAAACAATTTAAAAAAAGACTATCTTATTCTGCCTGACATTACAACCTTTCACTGTATTTTTTTTAATGCTATGCATAGGAAATGGCTTACCTTCCAGCATTTTTTGCAGACTGCTCCTCATGACATGGATGTTCTCTATCCCAATAAACTGAAACTTGATATTGGAGTAGTTGTCTTCGTTCTCATAGCCTTTCCCTGCGGCACGATTTGCCATCGCATTGAGCTGCGGTGGTCAGCAAAACAGAGTCATCACCAATGATATTCAGGGCATAAAACAAACTAAACATCTCACCAACAGCAATAACAGCATTCAAAATGGTGTGTGGAAATATAACATGTCTCAAATCACTGGAACATTCTACCAAGCTATGTGATTCAGGCACTCCTGCTGAGCTTATATTCAGCAGCATAAATGTGCTGATGTGAGGAACACTTTCTTAGCTGGAAAGCATTCTACAGATAAACCCTTCCGGAGATGTCTTTCGCGGTTCCATCAGAGATGCCAAATTGAGTATGGAATTCTGTGATAGAGCCAAGTTGCCCTGACTTAACCAAACGTTATAACCTGTAGGTTGGCAGAAGAATATCAGCAGATACAGGGGGCAATCCAAAGCTCTGTGAGTTAAATTATATCTTCCAGTATTATATTGCCAATAAACACATTATCCTATAGGAATGGTGGTGTGATTTTAATCTGCCTACAAGAATCCCCCAATTAAACCTTGAGCAGGACTCACTGACTAAAATGGCAAGCACATGTAGAACTATCTCCAGGGCCATTTCTCCAGTCATTTTATTTCAATCTAGAGACCTGCTAAGAGGTCTTTTGGACCACTCTCATTACCACAATTTTGTATATGGTCGGGTTTCCCAGTACAAACTGGGTTAAAGAGAACAGACTTTGAAGAAATTTATTAAATGCAAACTTCTGCCCCTGTCCTGTGTAACTAAAACCAGGAAGGGGACAAGTCCTGCCTTAGCTGGGAAATACATTTCTGGAATGGATGTATTACTGCTAAAATTCCACCCTTGCTGTTTGGCTAAGTGGGTGGGCACAACATAGGAAACACTAGCCACTGATCACGTTCCACTTCTGTCCACAAAAGGCAGGTGGGTTCTCCCAGACAGAGAACTGACACCAGGAACTCACCGCCAGAAAAAATATATCGATTTCACAAATTAACAAATACTTCTCAAAAAGCCAAGTTTAAAAAAATGAAGCTAAAAACTAAGCTAAGTTAAAAACAAAAATATTCTTTGGCCCAGATCTTTACTTCACACAATTAAAACTACCAGCACATAAAGATAGATATCCATTAAAACTTTATAATAGTAAAAACCTGACAACCTATGAGTATCTCAATAGGGCAATGGGTAGATAAATTATGGTATATCCACACCCTGAACTTCTACAGAGACAAAAAGACATAGATTTTGGAGAGAGAGAGACAGACACAGAGACAGAGACAGACAGACTGATTTGGAATTGGCCCATGACATGGTTAAGTGAAAAGAGTAACCTAAAGAATAATATTCATACAATAATCTCATTTCTTGTAAAACAAAGTACAGATACGTATTTATGTTTATACATGTTTGAATAAGCAGATTAAAACGTATGAACGAGACCAACCTGGCAGCAGTTAGAGCAGAAACACAGAGGTGACAAGTGCCAGGGGACACTATCAATACTGCTTTAGATGCCTCTGTATTCTTTGTTACCAAGATATGTTAGGTTTGTAATTTAACTAATAGACATAACACATATTAGAAGTGAAAAATGAAGCAGCAGAGGGCAAGCTGGTGCCGCTCTGAGCTGATGGGCTGGTGGACACCTCCCTCCTCCACAGCTGTCCTGCTCACAATTTAGCGCCTATGACATCAGCTGGGGCCCATCACCCCAAGACACTTCTCAGTGATTGTCACCTTTCTCCTGGGCATGCTATGAGAATAAATGGTTTGGCCTGCCTCAAGAAAAAAAAATACAAAAATTATGCTATTTTGAAGACAACTCCTGTTTATGCTTTAAAATTTTAAATATTTTAAGGGGAAATTTTTCTCTAAAATTACCTACAGGCATTATTCTTTTGAAATGTACTGTTATATCACTCCTTTGTATGATTATTTTCCAAAGCTGCTGCCCTATCCTTTACAAGCTTTAAAAAATAAAACAATTAATAGGATACTTGCAAGAATCCCGATGCTACATGAGCCTTATATTTCTTCCGTATCTTAAATAATTTAAGCCTATCCACCACATACTTCAGAGATACTCTTTTTATTTTTTATTTTTTATTTTTTTTAAAGATTTTATTTATTTATTTGACAGAGAGAGACACAGCGAGAGAGGGAACACAAGCAGGGGGAGTGGGAGAGGGAGAAGCAGGCTCCCCGCCGAGCAGGGAGCCCGATGCGGGGCTCGATCCCAGGACCCTGGGATCATGACCTGAGCCGAAGGCAGACGCTTAAGCGACTGAGCCACCCAGGTGCCCCTGGAGATACTCTTTTTAAATAGTGTAATAAATAAAACCCCAAATACCACTAGTATTATCATTTGAATGTATAATTAGAACTCTGTGTTCACATTTTTACATAGTTGAGTACCTGTGACCTGGGATAATTTGTTGATAGTCTTTCAAAGCAAAGGAGCAACACAAGATGGCTTCTTGAAAGTCAATGGTACTTCTCATAATGAACAGAAGATGGCAATATTTAATCTATCATCCAAAGTGTACTTTGTCAAGGTTTCCACAGATTTCACCAGAGACCTATCAGGATAACGTGTAGCAAATGCTGAACTCTCAAAGCAGGAAGTATGGTTTTATGAGTAATAAAAATTCAAGAAGCTATCCTGGACCTATTTTATGAATCTCCAGATAAGAGTGTGCCTTGTATACACCAAACAGTATTAAAGTCTAATTTGTCCCCCGCGCCTTTGGCTGAGAACTCCATCTCACGAGTGAAGGGAAAGCTATTCATCTCAACTCCAAAAAATTCTCGAAGAAATAAAACATTGGAGGTAACTGCATTCCAGCCTCACTTTATGCATAAGGAATACAACAGAGAAATAACAAGTAGAGCTGGAAAAAAAATACCCTGTTTTCTCACCCAAGATCACGCCACTATTTGATAATCATCTCAGCATCTTTGGGGGCAGAAAATCTTATCAGTGAAATAAAAAGAACCCGCTCATTTCTCCACAAACTTTTTTTTTTTTTTTTTAATTTGAGAGAGAGTGGGAGAAAGCGCAAACGGGGGAAGGGGCAGAGGGAGAAGCAGACTCCCTGCCGAGCAGGGAGCCCAACATGGGGCTCCATCCCAGGACCCTGAGACCATGACCCGAGCCGAAGGCAGATGCTTAATTGACTGAGCCCAGGTGCCCTCTCCACAAACTCCTAATGAACACTTACTGTGTGTCAGATGCTGAACAGAATAAAAAGATGAATAAGAAGCTGTCCCAGCCACCATAAGCTTTTGAGTGTGTCGGGGGAAGCACACAGCACCAAATAATAACGGACTCGACCCGCCAGGACTGGGCGGGAGAAGCCCCATGTGGCCTAGGGGATCGGGGGTCACGTCTCATGAAAGCAAGAAGCCTTGAGATGGACTTCAATCGTCTGGGAAGTGGAGACAAAGGGGAGGGCATTCCAGAAGAGGTGGGACACAAAATCAAGGGGCAGATGGGTATCAGTGAGCCGACCAGTGCCAGTGGAGTCAATTGCTCATGGATGGTCGCAGGAGCTAGAGAGGAGGCTAAAAATTATTTTGAGTCCTCCTCTACAGAGAGGCCCGATTCAGAAGGTTAGACTTTACCCGTGATGGTGGAGAGCACCTGAAGGATTCTGACCAGGTTTATTTGAAAATTTTAGGATGTAGGTTGACGGCAGAGAAGATCCTCTGGGCTGGAGGGGAGGACATAGGCTCCATGGGGAGCCTGCAGGCCTGGTTTGTGGTCATATCCCTCCAACTGGCACACAGTAGGACTCAGTGAAGATTTACTGACCGGCTGACCAGCCAAACAAAGGACTGAATATTGGAGTGAGGTGGAAAGGTGAACAGGCCAAGAATGTTAAGAAACAGAATCAGATTCTTCCTGTGACCCTCAATCAATCAGTCAGACACACCAAAACCATGAGAACTTAGCCAACGATAACCTTGGCATCAGCCTCGTCACTCCGAAGACTACAACTATCTTAACCCTGCAGTCTCAATTTCAGCAGAGTACATTCTGTACCTGAATAGTGACAGGAGCTGATCTGACAGGGTTGGGAAATGAGAACAAAAGTTATCTTGGCAGGAGGAGGACTGGGCCACAGCCTAGCAGCAAGCGTCCCATGACGCTCCTTTCCCTCCCTCCATCTCTAACTGGTGAATTGAAGAACCTGAACTTGTGACATAAACATGAAAAGATGAGAAGGCTTGCTTTCTTGCAACTACTGCATACAACCCTGCTAGGGAACTCTTCCTTTCCTACCCCGAAGGACATCTTAGGCAGAATGAATAGCTTTTGGATTACACCCAGAGAGAAAAATCACCATCCAGCTCCATTTAAAATTCCAATTCCATATATGATGCAAAATTATCTCTTTCCCTCATTACAGGCTATCAGGACAGGTGAGGGGTCTGCTCTCCTACTCCCTTCCCGTTCCTCTTTCTTCTAGGCGCTATCTGCCTTGGGCGGGGAGGGGGTGTGGAGGGGGTACAGAGGAGGGATAAGTGGTAAACATCTTTTTATAAAGCTGGCAAGACCACAATTCTCTCTCCTTTGACGTTGCTGCTTTTCTGGTCACACTTACTGGCCCTCACCGCCCTCTCGGTGAAAAGGGTCCAAATGCTGCATCTCCCAGGGCACGTATGTGGGCTTTTGTAGATACGGGGTACACAGGTCAGTGACACGGGAGATCCCCCTGGCTCGAGCCTCTTCCAAGTCCCCTCAACTTCACTCCCTAGCAGACACCCTGCATTCACACGCAGCTGGGGACCGCCAGGGGACGAGCCGTCTTTGGAGGGACACTAGCAAGATGGCTCCTATGCACTTCCTTCCTCAGTGTGCACTTGACCCACGGGAAATCCCTCCACCCCTGCACTACCAGACAGGAGTGCAAACTGCCCCCTGCCTCTGAACGCTACTGTTCTCCAGCTCCCTTTCCCCCGGCTCGCCGCCACGGTGGCCATCAGCAAGGATGGGACACATCCCACAAAAAGAGGAGGTCCTAGATTCTCCTCTTTCAGGCACCCCAATCTTTACAACGGATTCTCTCAGACCACCCCCCCCCCAGGATTTGGTGAGTAGAAACCACCTAATTACTGATCCCAGAGAAACAAAAAGTATCCAACATCCTGTAATGCAACTAAAAACCTGCTTACGGGGTGCGATTAGAAGCCATAACCATAAAGCTGTCTTTGGAGAAGGAGCAACGACAAGAGGCTGAGCATGAGTGGAGGCAGGTGCTTACCTACCCTCCCCCCTTCTCAGCACTGCTCAGGGCTCCCTCCCAAGGTGCTGGCAGCAGAGCCTAGCTCAGAGCCCTCGTGGCTCCTCTGACCCTGGCCTGATTCCAGATGAGCTTCTGGTTGGTTCTTCAGCTCCGTGTCTCTAGGTTCACAAGGTGTGTGCTCAGAGGTGCCAACCCTCCTGAGGCTGATGTGCACACAAGGCTCCCCTGGAGACTGCTATGAACAGCATCACGTCGAGTGGAAGGAGCACAGGCTTTGGCCACAGGTGAGCCTGGACTGGCACGTGGGCTCTGTCCTGAACTCTGCAAACTTGGGCAGATTACTTAACCTCTCGAAATCTACATCCCCTCATTTTCAGGATGATTGTAAGAATTAAACGAACATTATTACAAGCTCAGCAAAGTCCGAGACTAAAGTAACAAGTCATCGACAAGGCTGAGAGAAAATTAGTTCCTCTCATTTTACAATTCAACATCTAGTGCATCGATATTGTTTCCTATCTTCTTAAGGCACCAAATCCCAGCACTAATATACGACCCCAAGGGTATAGTTGTTTTTGAGCAGATATTCAATACATGCTGAGGACCTCACTGCCTCTGCCTCCCAAGATTGTAATGTCAACAAGGAATTCAGAAGGCCTTCATCTCAACAGGCAGCATGTAGGGTGAGCCTTGCTCCCAGGGCAGGAATGATCCAGATGCCCCCGATCCTGAGAGCAAACCCAGGGCAGGCGCCCCATTTCCTACTCCCACTACCTATAGCAAGCTTGGGCTCCGTCTCCTGGCTACCAAGGAAGCCTAACACTCGGCAACCAAAACTCAACAGCCTTGTTCTTGAACAAACAGATCTAAGCAGACAGTTTAGAACTCACGTGAAGTATGTGGATGCGTGAGCAAATACAAGAATGGGGCCCTCGAATGAGACACCAGTTTTCTTTAATGGATCAGCATCAAACTTCTTATCGCCTCAAGTAAACACGCTTTGTGCTAAATATACCCTTCAAATCAAATCCTCTGGATTAATTCATTTTAAATCCGGAATCCACCTGGCTCAACAACTGCTACACGTCCCAGAAGGTTTACGCATAGTAAACACAGTACGCACTTGCATCACTGGCCCTGGAACGAGTAGGTGAATCTGTCTGGCTTTTCTTTGAATCTGGGAACAGGACAGGAGAAGGGCACCCCAATTCAGGAAAGCCCCTGCCCTTCCTTTTTTACCTCAGGCTCAGTACATGTGCCTAAGACGCAGGCGTTCTTTAATTCACCTCTGGTCACGAGGAAATGCCAAACAGTTGCACTTTACTTACATGGAAGGTACAACAGAGGACAGGAAAGAGTCAAGGTGAGCAGGTAGGGGTGATGGTGCGGCGGGCCAGAGAGAGAAGCACACATGCAAAGAGAACAGGAAAGTCAGAGGGCTGCTGGTATCGTTCAGGTGAAAATCTACCAGCAGACCAGCTTTGTTTTGTTTTCAGAGTACCTGAAAGGAAGAGAATCCCCTATGTATCGTCTGCTGGAACGGAATCTGGCTGTAACATGGGTTTTATCGTTGATCTCCGGGGCGGACCTGCGGATCCGGTATCTGAGAGAGGCGCCTCGGCCGCCGCCCCGCCCACCGGTACCCCACAGCTGCCCTTCGGTCAGGAGCTCGGGACTGTGGGAGTTCGCGGGGATGACCAGGGCGCTGATCTCACTTACAACCAGCAAAACACCAAGTTAAGGGAACCAGGCCATGAATCACAGCATTTGATGACGTGAGGCTCAGAGAAGCATTGAAAACTGCCAGGGTCTGAGTGCCTACATAATGGCTAATACCCAATTCTCAATTTTCATATGGCCCATGAGTATAGACTATGTCTATAGTTACCTAGTCTTCACATCAGGGTATACTTTTAAGCGACTGGGGCTGTCAGTCATACTTCCTACGTCCTGTTATAACGCTTCTTGTGTCCTTATGCTCTTTTTAAAAAATAGCTTCGTTGGAGGGGCGCCTGGGTGGCTCAGGCATTAAGCATCTGCCTTTGGCTCAGGTCATGATCGCAGGGTCCCGGGATCGAGCCCCGCATCGAGCTCCCTGCTCAGCAAGGAGCCTGCTTCTCCCTCTCCCACTCCTGCTGCTTGTGTTCCCTCTCTCGCTGTGTCTCTCTGTCAAATAAATAAATAAAATCTTAAAAAAAAAAAATAGCTTCATGGGCATATAACTTACAGGCCATACAATTCATCCACAGTGGTGTTTGGTATATTTACAGAGTTGTGTAACCATCACCACAATCTATTTCTAGAACATTTTAATCACCCCAAAATGAAACCCTCCACCCATTAGCTGTCACCCCCACTTCCTCCAATCCTCTTAACCCGAGGCAACCACCAGCCTACCTTCTGTCTGTATGGATCTGTCTGTTCTGGACATTTCACATAAATGGAATCATACAATGCATGGGCCTCTGTGACTGAGAGATACCCTGCAAGATGGACTTGGCTTACCCCTTGACAACTACACCCATTATTTCCTGTTGACTGTTTTATTAAATTATAAAATCAGTATATGAATACATGCATAATTAAAATAATATTTTTGGGTGCCTGAGTGGCATAGTTGTTAAGCATCTGCCTTCGGCTCAGGTCATGGTCCCAGGGTCCTGGATCGAGCCCCGCATCGGGCTCCCTGCTCGGCGGGAAGCCTGCTTCTCCCTCTCCTGCTCCCCCTGCTTGTGTTCCCTCTCTGTCAAATAAATAAAAATCTTAAAGAAAAAAAAATATTTCAAACAAGAGACATGTAGAAAGTTCTCTACCTCTCGAAATCCTCCCTTCTCCGTGGAATTTTAACAGGTTGGCGTTTATCCTTCCAGATCTTTTCTTATTTTAACAGAAATTTGTATATGCCTGTAGTTTTATTTGACATAAACACAACAGTATGCATATTATTTTGTGATTATTTTTCTACTTGACATCGTATATTGTAAATCTTCCCGAGTCACAGATCCAGATTGCTACAAGTTGAATTTGAAATAGTATAGCTGAACACCTCACAAAACATGAACTGTGGGAGCTCCGCAGTAATTTATTGTTAGAGCAGAAAAGGTCAATTTTAGAAACAAGCCAAAAAAATACATAAATAATAATTTGGTGTATTTAGGAGAGCAAGCTCCAAAATTAAACCACACTCATTGGTTGTGTGCACCATGTACCCGGCACGATGCTAGGAGCAGGGGAACTCTCGAAAGGCTCTGACGCGATGAGGAGCGTAGGACACCCCCCGAAACAACTCACAGGTGCAAACACACTCACCCGCGGAGAAACACTCAGCCGAGCAGGGCGGCCCCATCCTGACTTTACAAAGAGGAACAGCCCCTTTGCCGACGAGGCACCCGGAGCGGGGACCACAGTCCGTTTGTTTACCTTTGCCTCGTCTCCAGGTTCACGATTCAGGGCTGTGAAGACATGCACGGGAACGGCAACACTTACTTTGGGCCGGGTGTCCACGACGTAAATGAAGTCACTTCCCGGATTGGCTTTCCTGATGGCCTGGAGCATCTGCTCGTCCTCGAGGCACCGGGCGCTGAAGCCGGACAGGGGCTGGCTGCTTCGGCAGATGGAGGCCTGCGGGACATGGCAGCGTCAGCTCCCACTGATACCTCGAGACCACGGCCCCAGCAACGAGCCCCAAGCCGGCTTGTAGAAGCATCTTCATGCCTTCCAAACATCAAGCTTGGTTTCTTTTTAATTCAGGCCAGAGAAACCACTACCAGGGCAAGCAGTGCCAAGTTTCTCTGCGTAAGAAATTAGGAGTGAATATGGATGTTCAGATAGGATCTAAATTATGAAATATAAAGCCATTTACGTAGCCTACTTTCCCTTTCACCGGTATTATTTCATTTTCCTGCTGGAGGTAGAAATATAAAGTAAATAACTATTCTCCTAAAACGTACAGGATACTGCTAATAGCAAGACTCGTAAAAAATAAATAAGTAAGTTATTGTGTTGTGCTTTCCATCAGTTTTTACCAGCTCGTTTGGAAACATCCCAAATACTAAAAACCAATTCTAATCCTAAATGTCCGGGAAGTTTCTGTTGTGACGAAAGACCTTTGCCACCCAAGAGAGCAGGCACACCCCCAGGCTGCCCCTGGTGAGCTAGGAGCAGGGCTTTCCTCTGGAATCAGTCTGCGTTCTATTCTGCCATTTCTCTAGGCTGCGATTCTGACAGATGACATGTACAATAGCGTAAACCTTTCCCTGAGGTATTAGGAGGGGAGTATGGATACATCCTAGCAGCTATAAAACTGAGACTTTTGAGGCAGAGTGCTTTTTAGGGACTTAGATTTTATTTTAACACTTAAAGGAATGACTCTTGCCAAGAATCCACACTGAGGCTGTGAGTCCCCTGGATGAGAATATGGAGGGAGCGGGGCTCGGTGAGGAAGAGAGGCCTCTTGCTGCAGGCGGGCAGGTGAAGCAGGGCAAACTCACTGAAAATGGTGGTGGCAGAGCCTGCTCAGGGTGCCCGCCCTGCAGGACTCTGTGCAGGAAGGGATAGCCCAGCTCTGA
The DNA here is from genome assembly GCF_009762305.2 of Zalophus californianus. Classification (NCBI taxonomy): domain Eukaryota; kingdom Metazoa; phylum Chordata; class Mammalia; order Carnivora; family Otariidae; genus Zalophus; species Zalophus californianus. The sequence goes on from NC_045596.1 coordinate 182,076,259, forward strand.
GTCCAAGCACAGCTTAACTGTCCCTGAAATTCAACCCAGGACAACTTAGCTAGGGTTTGGGTTTCCCCGGAAAAAAAAAGGAAGCGTTGGTGCTCCTCACTGGAAAAGGTGGAAATGTTTCTCAGTAACTATACCATCCTTCAGCTGAGGACATGCAGGCAAGCCCGAGAACCGCAGAATAGCTCAACGCATAACTGGGCCACTGCCAGAGCATTCCAGAACCACCCCGTAACAGCGAGGGAGGGCAATCACTGAGGTCGGTCAAGAACTCTGGGGCGCCTGGGTGGCTCAGCGGGTTGAAGGTCCGACACTTGGCTTCAGCTCAGGGTTGTGGGATCGAGCCCCGTGTCAGGCTCCGCGCTCAGTGAGGAGTCTGCTTGATATTCTCTTCTCTGCCCCTCCCCGCTCACTCACATTCTCTCTCAAATAAATAAATAAATAAATAAATCTTAAAAAGAAAAAAGAGAAAAAGAACTCTGGGTCCTGCAGCTGGGTTCAGAATCCAGGAGGGAAATACATGGCAGAGTGGTAGGAAAAGCAAAGGGGCAGCAGAGCTGCTCCAGAGTTGTAGGATTCTTGAGTTATTGGCAGAAGTGCAACTGTAGCCTGGAGGAGAAAGGGACTGGGGGCCCGAACTCAGATGAGGACAGCCAGCAAGAGGGAGGTCCTAGAAGAGAAAGGCAAGCAGGGCAGGGACCAAAGGCGGGCTGGGAACGAAAGGCAAGCAGCTTCAATGGATAGAAAGCAAATCGCCCCAGAGGGCTTTCCTAATGCTTCCCCTGTGGGTCCTATTGAGAGAATATTACCCTTGCCTGGCAGCCTTTCTCACGGATGTCGGTCACCTGAGCGCAGAGGGAAAACTCTTCAATGGTAAACTGTCACGGGAGCTCCTCATCTACAACATTACTACTAGTAATTAAAATACCCAACATTTTTTGAATGCTTATTATGTGGCGAGCACTACTATAAAAACTTTGTTTTTTTTTTTATTTTTTTTTTGATGTAATGTTCCATGATTCATTGTGCATAACACCCAGTGGTCCATTCAATACATGCCCTCCTTAACACCCATCACCGGGCTAACCCATACCCCCACCCCCTCCCCTCTAGAACCCTCAGTTTGTTTCTCAGAGTTCATAGTCTCTCATGGTTCGTCTCCCCCTCCGATAACCCCCCCCTTCATTTTTCCCTTCCTACTATCTTTTTTTTTAACATATAAGGTATTATTTGTTTCAGAGATAGAGGTCTGTGTTTCATCAGTCTTACACAATTCACAGTGCTCGCCATAGCACATACCCTCCCCAATGTCTATCACCCAGCCACCCCATCCCTCCCACCCCCCACCACTCCAGCAACCCTCAGTTTGTTTCCTGAGATTAAGAATTCCTCATATCAGTGAGGTCATATGATGCATGTCTTTCTCTGATTGACTTATTTCACTCAGCATAACACCCTCCAGTTCCATCCACGTCATTGCAAATGGCAAGATTTCATTTTTTTGATGGCTGCATAATATTCAATTGTGTGTGTGTGTGTGTGTGTATGTGTGTGTGTGTATCTCACACCTTCTTTATCCATTCATCTGTTGATGGACATCTTGGCTCTTTCCATAGTTTGGCTATTGTGGACATTGCTGCTATAAACATCGGGGTGCACATACCCCTTCAGATCCCTACATTTGTATCTTTGGGGTAAATACCCAGTAGTGCAATTGCTGGCTCGTACGATAGCTCTATTTTCAACTTTTTGAGGAACCTCCATACTGTTTTCCAGAGTGGCTGCACCAGCTTGCATTCCCACCAACAGTGTAGGAGGGTGCCCCTTTCTCCGCATCCCTGCCAACATCTTTCGTTTTCTGACTTGTTAATTTTAGCCATCCTGACTGGTGTGAGGTGGTAACTCATTGAGGTTTTGATTTGGATTTCCCTGATGCCAAGCGATGTTGAGCACTTTTTCATGTGTCTGTTGGCCATTTGGATGTCTTCTTTGGAAAAATGTCTGTTCATATCTTCTGCCCATTTCTTGATTGGATTATTTGTGCTTTGAGTGTTGAGTTTGATAAGTTCTTTAAAGATTTTGGATACTAGCCCTTTATCTGATAGGTCATTTGCAAATATCTTCTCCCATTTTGTCGGCTGTCTTTTGGAACTTTGTGTTATTTTTATTTAATCTTCTCAATTACCATCTATGATTTGCTTCATTTTCCAAATGAGGCAACCAAGGCACAGAGAGGTGACATAACTTGCTCAATGTTACACAGCTAATAATTAGGGAAGACAGAAATTCCATCCAGGCATAACATTTTCTGATCCTGAGTTCTTAACCAAAATAATATAGCACCGAGGTACAGAAATAAGTCAGGAGGCATGAGAGAATTAAGATGCGGCATCCAAGAAGGTCTGGCTTTCAATCCACAGTTTGCTTTCACTTGGTAAATGGTCTTGGGTAACTGACCTATTGTCTTTGAACTTTGGTTTTCTCATCTACAATATGAGGATAATAATATAAAAACTACAGAGTATGATGAGGTTTATAATTTTCCTAGAACTGTACCTAACACATACTGAGTTTCAATAAACATTAGTTATAAAAGGAAGAGAAAAGGTTAGTGTTTTTCTTAAGGTAAATCACTTCTTTGGAAATCTTAACAGAGTTTGGTTTCCCAGAGATTTGTACTGTGAATTTGGGAGATCACACTATTAACCATTTAAAGTAAAACTGATTTCTTAAAAATGAAACAAGACGAAACCAGAGAGGGAGACAAACCATAAGAGACTCTAACTCTTAGGAAACAAACTGAGGGTTGCAGGAGTGGAGGCGGATGGGAGGATGGGGTGGCTGGGTGATAGACATTGGGGAGGGTATGTGCTATGGGGAGGGTATGTGCTATGGTGAGCGCTGTGAATTGTGTAAGACTGATGAATCACAGATCTGTACCCCTGAAACAAATAATACATTATATGTTAATAAAAATTTTTTTAAAAAAATGAAACATTTAGTAAGGAAGAACAAAGTATACGGCAATTATAAGGGCTGGTAAATAACATGCACAGGCTTCCGAATGTAAGCGACATTTATAATTTATACATCTCTAACTGTTATCTACAAAGCTGTTAGTAGTTTGATATCCAAAGGGAGTATGGATGGCTCTATATAACCCCTGGGCAGTTCAAGGCCTAAACTTTTTATTCTGAGCTCTCCCTTGACATCAGTAAAATTGGGAGGGCCTCAAATGACCAACAACAAGTGCCCCTTCACCCCTTGCTCCCATGGATAAAGCCCCCCAGCTAACCCTCCCTAAGATCTGACTGAGCTCCTGCACCTGCTCATCTCTGAGTAGTGGCTTTCAGCACCCTGCCAGCCCATGGAATTCAACAAGCCAATCACATGCCCCCGTAGGAACCTGAGGTCACCGTGCCCACCTCACTACAAAGCCTGCCTCCCACAGTCCCTGCTGGTTCACTCTGTTCCCGAGCACCACCCCTGGGTGCCCTGAATGGCACGCAGTGTCCTCCTCCCCTGGGAAGTGAGTATACACAACCCAGGAACCGCTGACAACCACTTCTGCCCAGGGTCGGGTGTCATGTGGGCAGCCTTCCCTGGAGCCTTAGGGCTGGGATCCTCTTCTCACCAACAAATGACTAGGAAGTGATTACAACACCACGTATCATAAAAGCTGATATGAAAGGAATGATGCCCCCTCAGCAGGGGCATTCATATCAAAGGATTCTCCCCCAGGACTTCTAGCTCATGCAACGATGTGCATTTCATGCCATAATCTAACTCCCGACCCCACTACCGCACATTAGCCAAGCCACCTCACCAGCCAGAGGGGCCCTTAAGTAACACAAGGATGTGTGAGGAACGATAGTTTAACTAAAAGATATGATATTCTTATTCACAAGCAGTAAGTTTTATTGGGTGAGGAATACATATTCTTAAGCCTAAAATGTTTAGTGCTCGCTTTGGCAGAACATATACTAAAGACTAAAATGTCTAAAATCACAAAAAGGGAAGAAAGAAAGATCAGCAAATTTACATAATCCACCTGTTTCCTTTTTTTTTTTTTTATCTGTTTACTTTTTATGGAAGACTGCCTGGTTTATGTACGAGTTTTCCAGGGCAATGACAGCATGAACTGCTGCTTTGTTATCTCACACATCATCCATTTAACCACAGAAATCCACCTTTGACAGTATGTCCCTTTATAAAAATCCCTAGATGCGTCAGAAGCATTTACATCATGAACCTTGATATTGAAACCTAAATGTTGTTATAAAACACAAAATGGATCATTCTGCTCCATGCAGGACGGAATTTAGTTCCTGGGGGTGGGAGAGTGGGTATGTATGTCTGGGCACATGAACTGTTTCCCTGGGGTAACCGGTTCATCAAGCAATGCTCAGAAACACATCTCTATTTTATACTTTGTAAGAAGAGCTAAAACATGAAGCATTATCTTCCTGAAAGTTCTAACTACAGGAAATCAGTTATTTTCAACTATAAATGAAGGCTGCATGGTTCATTTTCCAGCCTGGAGATCAAGTCAAGATCCTCCAAGAGCAGGAACAGAACTATGAAAAGCTGAGGCCAGTAGGTGAAGAGCTTCTGGGGTCTAATTGCTAAGACTTCTATCCTGTTCTGAGACATAGCACACTTGCCCTTTGCAATAATTACAACTGACCAAGAAAAAAGTCTCTTTTCTCAGGAACATCAAAACAGAAGGAAAAGAAGTAGGGTAGACACTACGCACACTTTTTAAATACCCAGCGCACCTTCACCTCTTCAACAACAATAAAAGAAAGGATCCTCCCTCTCTTACTTCTTTATCAATGGATGTTACAAAAAGTGTCCATGTTACTGGCATCCTAATTTCAAATACAATGTCATGAAATTCCCTATTTGCTCCATCTTTTTTTTTTTTAAGAAATTCACATCTTTCTTTCACCACTTCTCCAGTTCTATGTAGGCTGAAATATAGTTGGAGTCAAGTAATACAGAACATTAATAATATACTTGCCTTTTTTAGACCCCAGTGAATGTAACCAAAAGTAAAACAGTTTATATCCTTTCAATTAACGGAACTTACACTGCTCAATGAATATCTGCCTCCAAAGCAGGCAGCACAGAAGGCTGTAAGCTTACTCGGGTGCAGACGGCATTGCTCAAGGTATTTCTGGAAACCTCCTCTTAGAATCGGACACAGACCTGACCCTACTCCCTCACCCATAGGTACACGCGTGTGCAGTCACACTCACACACATCTGTTGCAATTGTTTATGGCTGTGAATTTGCCTTTGAATCCAAAACTATATCATCTAGCTTGAAAACCCAACTTTTCACCCCACTCAAGTCAAGTAACTTCTGAAGTGGGTGGCAAAGACCATTCTTGGCTCCCCAAATTTGTTTTCTTGTCCTTCCCAGAAATGGAACCACAATTTTTAGTTATTTACACAGTTACCCGGGAGAGTGTATTTTCTCACCTGCCCTGCACAGTTCTGACCAACAGGATGTGAGCAGAAGTGTTGCATGGCAGTTTTAGGAGATTTCCTCAGAAAGCTGTGAGAGCCCGTTAGCCCCACCCCCACCCCCCACTGCTCTGTGAAAATGGTGGCTGGTACTAAAGTCATCTCCTATACCACTCAATGAGGATCAAAGACGAAGGAAGGCAGAGCAGAAAAGTGCAGGAGCTCAGGTCTCTGAGGGCTGAGTAATGGACAACTGAGACTCTGGGCCTAGACTGCCCACCTTCGGAGTTTTATGTGAGAGAAAATAAAGTTCTATCCTGTTTAAGGCACTGTTACTTAGAGGCCCTGTTAGGTGCAGACAAATCTAATCCTAGCTTTTATAAATAATTCTTTTTTAAGGAGGTCCCACACCCAGCGTGGAACCCAACACGGGGCTTAAACTCATGACGCTGAGATCAAGAATCAGACGCTTCCCCAACTGTGCCATCCAGGTGCCCCTTATAAGTCATATTTAAAAAATAAAACCTGCTCTCCATAAACAAAGATTTCTTATACTGAGGATGCTCAGAAGAGTGTGCCATTAAAAAAAAAGAAGATGCCATGGATTCTGGAAGCTTTACTATAGCAGGCATTTCAAAGGATCTCTAGCACTGTTTGAAGGAGCACAGAGCTTCCCAAGGTGACCACTTAGAAAATGACAGGCATTCGTTTAGATGATTAGGTTAAGGTATTTTCTGACAGTATCCCATTACTTTATTATCAAATAAACATGAAAGGTCAACTTCTACCTGAGGTAAGAGTTTAAGCAGAGTGGTGTTATGTAATACCACACAGAGCAATATCCACATACCTTTAAGAATTCAAACACACACACACACACACACACACACACACACACACACACACAGCAGAAGGCCGCTAGAAAAATGCCTGTTTATGATAAAACAAGAAAAGCAAAGCATAAAACAAAAGCATGCCTTGAGACTTACGTGGTTATCTTTATAGTAGTAAGAAAGGGCAGGAAATCGCCGTCTGCTCCGGAATTTGGAACTCCCCACAATGATGTGTGCCGTGGCCGATTTGGGAACATACAGTTCAGTAGGGTAAGAATCACAAACCTGTCACGGGAAACACATGGGGATTTTGAGGACATCTCGTAATGCTTTGTGAACTGCCGCAAGATATTCCATTCACCATACTTACTTATAAGTTGCACATTTAAGTTTTTTGGTTTTTTTTTTTTTTTACTTATTTGAGAGAATGAGCGAGAGAGAACGAGAGAGAGAGCGCACAAACCATGGGGGGAGGGGAGGCAGAGGAAGCAGCAGACTCCCCACCCAGCAGGGAGCCCGACGTGGGGCTCGATCCCAGGGACCCTAAGATCATGACCCAAGCCGAAGGCAGACACTCAACCAACTGAGCCACCCAGGCGCCCCCATTTTTCTTTACAATTTTTTTTTTATGTTATGTTAGTCACCATACAGTACACCATTAGTTTTTGATGTAGTGTTCCGTGATTCATTGTTTGCATATAACACCCAGTGCTCCATGCCCATCACCGGGCTAACCCATCCCCCCACCCCGCTCCCCTCTGCAACCCTGTTTGTTACTCAGAGTCCATCGTCTCTCATGGTTCGTCACCCCCTCCAATTTCTCCCCCTTCATTTCCCTTCCTTCTCCTAATGTCCTCCATGCTTATTCCTTATGTTCCACAAATAAGTGAAACCATACGATAACTGACTTTCTCTGCTTGACTTATTTCACTTAGCATAATCTCCTCCAGTTCCGTCCATGTTGATGCAAAAGTTGGGTGTTTATCCATTCTGATGGCTGAGTAATATTCCATTGTATATATGGACCACATCTTCTTTATCCATTCATCTGTTGAAGGGCATCTCGGCTCTTTACACAGTTTTGCTATTGTGGACATTGCTGCTTAAGTTTTCTTAACCAAGTTATGGAGGAGGCTATTTTGAAGAAAGCAACAGCCACTTCAGAGAAATGAAGAGCTGTTGATTCCACGGCATCAGAGCAAAGGGAAGCAAACGCTCTTTAGCAGTCTGTCCTGGTGCACTGTCCCTTCTGAGGGCACTTCGAGGGGCAAGACACTGACAGGTGAGCATTTCTTTCATCAAAAAGGGAGAGAGTATAATTCGGCATCCTGGTAGCTGAAAAAATTGAGCTGCCTGTTTTGAGTGAAAGATAGCCCACCAGTGGGTGGCAAGCACCAGCAGTGTGCCCATGACAAAGCCCATGCCCTTGCTGGATACTTCTCCCCCTCCATCTTCCCAAATCTCCCAAGTCTCCTCATTCTTCAGGGGACAACCCAACTCCGCCTCCTTCAAGAAGCTTCCTCCCTGGGCTTCCAGCTCAGACAAGTTTCTAGATCTGACTTGGTACCACACAACATAACAGCTTTATTTTTGTTTCTTCTATGTGATTTCACCAATGGTATGAAATGATTTTACTCTTCCTGTGCATTGCTAGTGGTGATTCCCACAGTGGAAACTCTAGAGCCTTGGAATGATCTTGTGATTTAGTCAGGAATCAGCAGTTTAGAACGTGGCTCTGATTTGCCAACTTCATGACCTTCAGAGAGTCAAACTATGCTGACCTCTAAAACTGATAAAACACAGAAATAATATCCCATGGGGTTGACAGAAGGGTCAAATCAGATAACACCCATGACAAAGCACTTTATAAACCACTGGGTCTGACAGAGATGTGAGGGGTGGCAACGATAATCACCAACTTGTTGCTCAGCATGTATTTCATTCTGACATCAGCCCGTCAATCTCTTTGCAATGTGAAGATTGCTCAGATAGCAATTCCTGGGTTTCGCCAAAGAGCCGTTTCTTTCCCAGAAGTCAAGCATCTTCTTGGCCATTTCAAGAGTCCTCCAGGAGGAGTAACAACAGGGAAATCTGTCAGCCACACAAACTCTGTCCAACCCTGCTCTCACCTACCCCTCTGGAAAGATAGAACTGGAGGGAACAAAAACCCACCCCAAGTAAGAGCCCAGCCTCCGCACCACAGCTCATGACAATTGTCCTGTGAGGATGCCCCCCCCTTGCCCCCTTCTGCTGTCTTGGTTACCAGACTGGTGAACAACATCAAGCAGGAGATAAAAGGGCCACAAAAGTGATGTTGTTAGGCTCAACGTGTAATTTCAACAAGGAGCCAAAGACATTTTAGGGAAGATTAGCAGACTTCAAAGATTTCCAGCCTCTGGCACTGACACTGTGGTGGAAATCCCATTCCAGGAACACGGACACTCTGGAGGAAAATCTTGTACTGAGAACAGATGGCCCAACCTAGTTGGACCCCAAGAGCTTTGACCAGAATGACTACCACAAGACACTACACCTTCTTGCCCATGCAAATCTGGTGCCCGAACCTCTCTTCGGTCAGTCAGCTAGAACATTACAACACAGACCACACCTGCTTGTCTGAGGTTCAAGAGGCATGCAGTCATTGCACCAGGCTTACAACATTTTCCTAAAATAACAGTTTTAAAAAGGAAATTGGGAGGGTTTCAGAAGGGTGGGAATCACCTACTTTCTTCATTATAACACTAAGGAATTGCAAAGTTATTTATGATGAAATAAAATAAATAAATAATAGGTGAGATTTCTCAACCTGCCTATTACATAACAGCCTTTCTGAATAAGAGAGGTGAGTTAGGAACTGGGGAGCTCCTGCCGGGTCCCCTTATAGCTTCCCAAGGCCAAAGGAAGCTCAGCTTGTCTCATGCCTGTAACCTTTATGTGCACCATAACTGCTATGGGACCAAGAGAAAGGGAAACCCTTGGAGCCCACTCTCCGTAAGACTCTTGGCCCCACCCTACTTAGGGACCTGACTGCCATCCACTCTGGGTCCTCTTTCTTCCCAAAGAGAGCAGGGAAGGCTTTCCCACCCTCTAAGAATACCAGGGCTCTCCCCGCTCCACAGTGTAGGAAAACGTGGACCTTTTAGGTTGGCATGAGCAAGGTCCAAGAGCTCAACGCCTCAACCTAGTCAACAGTAGTCAGGCTCACACAGAGGTCATAGCCTCCCATGTAGGGACACGACAGATGCCAGTTACAGGGACTCCTCCTTTTCCCAGAGCACTAGCAGTGGGTCTAGGTGAAAAGAATTCAAGGCTCAGAACTGAAACATGGGCATTCTGATAAGCATTTGCGTGGGAAGCTCTATGAGAAGCTAAAACAACTTTGGGAAAAAAGTCAGATTCGTGGTGGCAGGTAAGCTCAGGTTTCAAGATACAACTTCTTAATCAAGCTGGAAAATAGGGAATTCATCCTGCTTTCATGAAATCTGACAGCACTTTCATGGAGAAAACAGCCCTGAGGGTGCCTGGGTGGCTGAGTTGGTTAAGCATCTGCATTTGGCTCAGGTCATGATCCTGGGGGATCCAAGGGTTTCCCTTTCTCTTGGTCCCATAGCAGTTACGGTGCACATAAAGGTTACAGGCATGAGACAAGCTGAGCTTCCTTTGGCCTTGGGAAGCTATAAGGGGACCTGGCAGGATGGAGCCCTGCAGGGAGCCTGCTTCTCCCTCTCCCTCTGCCCCTCCCCCTACTCAGGCTCTCGCTCTCTCTCTCTCTCTCTCTCTCTCGTGCTCTCCCAAATAAATAAAAATCTTTAAAAAAAAAAAAAAGGTCCTGCATAGCACTGACCACTGTCCTTTTTACAACAAGCCCACTCAGTTATAGTCAAAATTCTGACAATGAATAATGCACAGCATAGTGCAATTTATGCCACCAAATTCTGAAACTAATCAATGCAGGTTCCCCAAATTTTGCCTGGTTTGGAAAATCACATAAGTGAGAATGGGAGTTCAGAAAAGTACAAAAGGCTTTTCCTCTGAATTTTCCTTCTTTACATTGACTGCCTGAGCCAATGAAAGTGGACTAAGTTAAAATCATTTCTGCATACTTTTTTTTTTATTAATGAGGAAATTATTTTCCTTGTCCTCCACTAAATAAATTAGCCTGCCTGGAGTGCCTGCCTATCTTGGTTTGGCCTCACCAAGAAAAATCTCTTCTGATAATTCTTCCACTCATTCAACAAGTGTTTTTATAAAATATATCTGACATATACCATTGTACACATGTTAATTTGATACATTTATATACTGTACTATGACGGCCACTATAGTGATAATCAGCACCCCTATCACATTACATAATTCTCCTTTCTTTTCAGTGGTCAGAATCATTAAGTTCTAGACTCTTGGCAAGTTTGATGATTACAGTACAATATTGTTGTCTATCAACAAGTTTCTACTGAATATTTCATATGTGCCAGGCATTATGTTAGGTGCTAGGGAAGTAATGAGTAACAAAAGAGTTATTGGCTTCAAGGCTTTACATTCCCAGTAAAGTCGATCTCTGTTGACCTTATACTCTTGCAGTAAATGCACTTACCACTGTAGGGTAGTGTCCATCTGAGAGGCCATCCAAGGCATCTTAATTAGACCTCTGTATTTATTGAGGACCACTCAACTGAGCACGTTGGAGAGTTAGTTGTCAGAGACTGAGATAGATCTACACAGACAACTTTCTTCTTAAGCATTTAGGATCTAAAATTTATTTCAAGGAATTTATGATGTACTATTAGGGGAGAAGCAGGAGGGTACGAGCCACATAAAATGATTTATATATAAATAAAATAAAGTAATACATAATACATAAAACACAGCTGTAGAAAACTGAAACAAGATTTTAAATTACTGGTTTAGATTATACTTTAAATTTTATTCCAAGAGAAACAGGTTAAAATTTTAACCTAGTAATGAATGACAATTATTTTATTTAAGAAAGACGATTTCAGGAGTTATGTACAGAAGGGAATCTTCGCTTTCAGAGTTGGACTATCATAGACAAGTCTTATAAGTAGGAATAAGAGTAATAATGATAGAAATGATGATGATGATGATGATGATGATGATGATGATGATGATGATGATGATTAGCCTCCCAAGACCACACAAACAGAAAAAAGCAGCACAGGCTCTGAACCTATGCTTCGTTCTAATTAGAAAGAAATAGGGGCACCTGGGTCGCTCAGTCGGTTGAGCATCCGACTCTTGATTTTGGCTCAGGTCATGATCTGAGGGTCGTGAGATCAAGCCCCATGTTGGGCTCCTCGCTGGGCGTGGAGCCTGCTTAAAATTCTCTCTCTCCCTCTCCATCTGCCTTCCCCCCGCCTTCTCTAAAAAAAAAGAAGAAAAAATAACTTTTGTAAAAGAAGAGAGGAAAAAGTAAACATTTTCTCAACCACGAGATGAAAAGTAAAAGTAACATCATAACTTTCTCAATGGACTATTAGAAAGTTTTTGAGAAAATCAACTTTTATTATAGGTCTAAGTTGGTAATAAATAAGGGTACATAATCCTTTCTCCCCATTTCAATGGTGTTAGTAAAATCAGAAAATCCCCTAAGTTTTCACCTTTTCTGTTTCAACACAGTTTGTTGGTTGTTAGTTTTGGTTTGCTGTGTGTTACTTTGGAAAAGAAATGCTGAGTAACTCATGTTTTGTACTCTCTACATGTAGGAGTTAAGTGACTAAATATGAGTCATGTTTGTGGCACTAATTCGAGAAGGAAATCTCATCAAAAATAGGAAGAACCTGTGTTTCCAAGAAAATATTATTCTACAAGATGTAGCTTAGATTCATTTTCTTCCTGACTCAAGGGCGTGTCATATTTTTAAAAAATTTAAAAAGGTATCCAATTTTCTTTGGTAAACTTGGATTTTCCTCCCTTTCATTTCAAGGCTAAAAATTCATTGCCACATACTTCATAATAATTGAAACAAAGAAACCCCAAATGTCTAGTCACAGAGTACAATTATGGTTGTTAGATTTAAGTGTAATTATGAAGAAAATTCAGTATCATGAACATGTCCATTCTACCCCAAATAATCTGTAAATTCAAGATATCAAAAGAATGATGTGGAAGGAACTGACCTATACAATACCAAGTCTTATTATAAAACCATACTAACCATAATTGGTACAAATGTAACTATGGAAATTATATAGCATAAAATTGGGACAGAGTTCATAAGTAGGCCAGGATTAAAAAAAAATATATATGCTAAAACACGGAACAAAACAGGAAACACTAACAACTCAAAACTTCTGAGGATCCAAAGATTCCCCAGGGTCAATATTTAAACATCTCCGAAGAAGAGATATTTGCAACAGCTATACATGGTAACATACTATTAGCTAGAATTTATAAAGAACTTCTACAAATCAATAAAAAAAAGACAACCTTATAGAAAAAAGGATAAAAAAATAACAAACAGCAAATAACAAATTCTCTTATCAGTAGATGGAAATCTTCCATATTTTTTAATGGTTACACATTAATTTAATTATATGGAGAGAGCAAAACTTATTTAACTCATCCTCTATTAAGAAATTTGGGTTTCTTCTAATATATGCTGTTACAAACAACGCTTCAATAAGTCACCTTACACATACTGTGTGTCTGTATGATGTTGACTCTTGAGAATAAATTCCCAAAAGTAAGACTGCTGGGTCAACGAGTAGGTCTATCACCAAACAAAGGCAGTACCAACTGTCGGTGAGTCTGTGGAGTAGGGAGAACTCGTATATCTTGCTATTAGGTCTGTAAGTCCATGCAGATACTCTGGAAAAGAACCTGGCAATATCTGGTAAGGCTACAATTCACATACACTCTAACTCAGAAATTCTACTCCTAGATGGAAACTCTCAATATACTATGAGTCATGCGTAAGCCAGTTAACAGCTTTGTGATGATAAAACAAAAAGACAGGGAGGGGGAGAAAAGGATAACAGTAATTTTTTTAAACTGTGGTCTATCTGTAAAACGCAGTATAATACCACAGCGACGAATGAAGGAATGGGAGCTGTAGGTCTCAGCAGTTTCTTCACTTCTCGATGGCTTAGACAGTTATTTAGCCGGTCTATGCCTGAGTTTCTCCATTTGTAAAGCAAGGATGATAACAACAGCTATCACATGGGACTGCTAACATTTGTCAAGTTTTTAGAACAGTGTCTGGCACATGCTAACTATTATAGATGTGTTTGCTAAAAATGAAACGAATCTCATAAATAGAATGTTAAGTGAAATATCAAGTTTCAGTAAGCGACATTCAGCGTAACACCACGTATAGAAAATATAAAACACACACAAAATACTACATTTTTACCACTTACATATGTAGAAACATTATAAATAGAGGACAACACCAAATGGCAGTCAGTGACATTGGAGCAAAAGGTGATCTGGAGGGAACATGAGGAGGTTTAATAGCATTGATCTATGTGTCTATTTTTGTACCAGGACTGTACTATTTTTATTCCTTTAGCTAGCAATCAAATATATGCATTTGTATAATATATTACATACATTCTATATATATAGTTAATTATTACTATATTTATATGACAAACTATTGGGACTACACCAAAATAAAAAGTTTTTGCACAAGGGAAACTATCAACAAAGCAAACCGAATGGGAGAAGATATTTAGATATTTGCAAGTAATATATCTGATAAGGGTTTCATATATAAAGAATTTACACAACTCAACACCAAAAAATCGAAATAATCCCAGGGAAAAACAGGCAGAGGACATGAACAGCTGTTTTTCTAAAGAAGACATACAAATGGCAAGCAGACACATGAGACTATGCTCAACATCACTCATCATTAGGAAAATGCAGATCAAAACCACAATGAGGTATCCCCTCACACCTGTCAGTATGGTTAGTATTAAGAAGACAAGAAGTACGGGGCGCCTGGGGGCTCAGATGGTTAAGCGTCTGCCTTCGGCTCAGGTCGTGATCCCAGGGTCCTGGGATCGAGTCCCGCGTCGGGCTCCCTGCTCCTTGGGAACCTGCTTCTCCCTCTGCCTCTCTCTCTCTCGCTCTCTCGTGAATAAATAAAATTAAAAAAAAAAAAAAAACTATCTTCATTTAAAAAAAAAAAAAGAAGACAAGAAGTAATGAGTGTTGGCAAGATGTGGAAAAAAGGGAACTCCCGAGGCACTGTTGGTGGGAATGTATATTGGTGTAGCCGCTGTGGAAAACAGTATGAAGGTCCCTCAAAAAATTCAAAATAGAACTACCATATGATCCAGCAATTCTACTACCATTTACCCAAAGAGAACAAAAACACTAACTTGAAAAGATAATATGCATCCTTCTGTTCACTGCAGCACTATTTACAATAGCCAAGATCTGGAAGTAATTTGTGTCCATTGATAGATAAATGAATAAAGAAGATGTGGTGTGTATATATATATATATAACAAACACACACACACACACACACACACAGAGGAATATTACTCAACCATAAAAAAGAATGAGATCTTGCCATTTCTGACATAAATGGACTTAAGAGGGCATTATGCTAAGTAAAATATGTCATATAGAGAAAGACAAATACCGTATGATCTCACTTATGTAATTTCACTTATGTGAAATCAAAGAAACAAACAAAAAAACAGAAATGGACTCATAAACACAGACAGCAAACTGGTTGCCAGAGGAGAGACGTAGAAGGGTGGGAGAAAGAAGTGAAGGGGAGTTAGAGGTACAAGCTTCCAGTGGTAAATAAGTCACAGGGATGAGGAGTACAGCACGGGAACAGAGTTAATAATATTGTAATAACATTGTGTGGTGATTACACTCACCGTGGTGGGCATTACATAATGTATGGACTAGCTAAATTACTATGTTGTGCACCTGAAACTAATATAACATTGTATGCCAACTATACGTCAATAATAAAAAATTTTTAAAAATGTAAACAGAAATGGTCAATTAACAGGAGATAAGATATAAATGGTCAATCAGCATATACAAATCTACAAATCAAGAAATCAAAGCATGTAGATTCAATTAAGATGAGACATCCCTTGTCCCACTATCAGGTTGTTAAAAAAACTTTTAAAGAACTGACATCTTTCTCAGTGAGGGAACAAAGAATCAGGCATTCTCATACACGGAGGCTGAGAATTTATATACATTGGTCCAACTTTTCTGCAGTTCTTTTTGACAACATGTACAAAAATTTATGTAAACTTTTTGACACAGAAATTTCACCTTTAGGAATCTGTCTTTAAAAAGAATTTGAACATGGGCAGAAGTATAGTCACCAGGATGTTCTCACTATGTTTATTTAAAATCATAAAAATAATAATCTGCATGTCTAAAAATTGGAGATTAGGTAGAAAGAATAGGATATAGCCATACTATGTGATTTTATGATATAAAATATATTTATTAGGAAAAAACAGTATGATGGGTGAAGAAAAGCAAACACAAGGCATGTGTAATATAATTCCATATTTGTTATATATATTGGAACAGTTCCCTTTCCTCTGTATTTTCCAATTTCGAATCATTAAATGCATTGCTTATATAAGAAAAGAGCTATTAAAACTATGCAGATGGGAAAAAGAAACTGAAGGAAAATTTTAAAACCTAATAGAAGAACATTAGGGCACTGAGATGGTGGGTATTTTTTCTTTTTTCTTGCTTTTATAAATTCTCTGCAACATTCTTACATTGCTTTTATTACCTAAAATATTTTAAAAATTAATAGGGAAACCAACATTGATTTGTAAGCCCATCATGGGGGACAATATGAGATTGATTCTGCCTCTCCTGCTTCCCTTCCTCTCCATAGGCCTTTCTGTAAGCGTGGACACATTTCTCCACATTTCTCTAGGGAAGCCTCTTGGTGACCTTGTGTACCAATCAAGAGTTCAGTGAGTACAGAGAGGAGCTGGTGCCAGACTGCCATCAGAGTCCCTGTGACTTCCCCACTAATCACTCGCTGCACTATAAAAAGAGCCGATGGGAGAACTTGGCCCTGGCCGGCTCTCCCACCCACTGCCTGGCCATGAAGCCCGCCACTGGGCTTTTCTGGGTTTCCATCTCCTTAAGCATTAGGGGAAGGTGTGGGGGGGGGGGGCGGTTCTCTAAGGTTCCCTTGGCCAAACTCTTTGATTCTAGATGCAGGTAGGAAATGCAGCTCACAGTAACCAGGGGAGACTTGCAAATCCACAGATCTGTATCTACAAAGAGCTGTAAAAACTAAAGGAGATTAAACAGAGGTCATGCTAAGCTATGTGAATCATGAGTTCCCTTGGATTAAGTAACTAGATTTCACCAGATGCCTCTGCACTCACTCTGTAGTCTCTATTCACATCGCTGAGCTGCCAATAATTATTAGGGAGGCCCATTCGCTTGTACTCTTCACCGAGATCAATCAGCATCCAGCCCTGTTCTCTTTCTTCTTTATCCAGCTTGGGGTTGAATGAAAAGCAGTATAACTCTTCATATTTCACTGCAAGATAAAGGAGAATAAAGCCAAATCAAACCAAGTCAAATCCAGAACCAAATCTCCCCAAAAGCATTCTATGTGGGCTGGATTACATCAAGAAGCCAAACCAGCTTCTTGCCCCTCGGGACACTGCAAGGAGTATTCCGTCTCTGTGGGCAGGTTCACCCACCTCCTCCCAGTAATGACATGGAGACCTTAGAACAAGCGAACTCAATTTTGCAAGAGCTCCTTTCCCTTCAGAAACAAGGCCTTCTCCATTTTGCGCTTTTTTTTTACGTTGCTTTTGAAGCCAAACATATTCTCCAGAACACGTAAGAAAGGGAACTTTAAAAATTAATTAAGAATGTATGTATCATTAGACATCAAGAACTCAATTTGTTTATGTATATCGAGCTTGGATTTGGGATGGCCTCTCAGAGGTGGAGGGAGGCCCAGGCCACTGCCCCATGTTGATACTCACAATATGAAAAAGAGAAATAACAATTGAAAAGCTGTGAAATGTATTCAGATGTTTGCCCTGAAAACATCTGAACTTATATCAGACACATCAATGTCATAATTGCACTGCTCATACAAAATTCATAGGATTCATAAAAAAATCAATTGATAGTGTAAGGTACCCTGGTCATGAGGGGCAAATTCGAGGATGTCTGATGAAAGTCTGCTTTCAATTCTGCCAGGATGTCTATGTCTTTATGTACCACCCTTTCTGCTTGTGAGGCCAGGGCCAACAGCCTTCCCCATTTAGAGCTAGGATTTGATTTTCCTGCTCTGATCTTGTTATGTTGAAGGAAGCAATTACGCCAGTGCTGTTCAACAAAAATATAAGCAAGCCACATGTGTCACTGAAAAGGTCCTTGTAGCCACATTAAAAAACTAAAAACAATGAAATTAATTTTACTAATATATTTTCTTAGAAAGCCAATATATCCAATTATCATTTCAACATATGTATCATATAAAACTTTTTAATATTTGATGTATCTTATTTCATAATGTCTCTGAAATTCCACCTGTATTTCACACTTGACAGCACATCCTCACTCATTCTGCCTACATTTCAGGTGCCCACAAGCCACATGAAGCCATACTGGACAGTGCAGGCCACCATATTGGATAGTGCAGATCCAAGCACCTCCGGTAAAGATAAATCATGGCTGATTCTCACTGAACACGTGTTTCATTCCAGATTCTGTTCTTCGTAAATGTATTAACCCATGATGGGCCTCATTTTACAGATGAGAAATCTGAGGCAAAGGTAGGTTAAGGAATATCGCCAGGGCCACATGGCCAGTAAGTGGGGAGTCTGGATTTAAATCAGGCAATCTGGCTATAGAGTACATGCTTCTAATCACACGCATTGCCCGTCTAAGGCAGATCCTTCTCCCCAGATGGACCACTTTGTGTCTTCTCCTTCCTTGTTCCATCCCCTGAATCATCTTCTTTTTCTCCAGTAGGTTTCTTTCTCCTCAATTTTCTTAGGTCCCCCCATTTATTCCTTAATCTGTTGATGACATTCAGATGTGGTTAATTTAATGGCTCTTCCACAAGTGTCTGGAGGCCCAAGAAAGGATCTCACCACCAGCAAAAGGCCACAGAAACACACAGGCAGCCTGAGAGCTAACCTCAGTTTCAGGCTTGTTGTGATTACCATGGAAATAACTCATCCACAAGGAGGAAGAAAAATAAGGATATTTTAAAGACCCGACTTTTTCATTAGACTTGCATTCTTTCTTGTAAAGAAGCAAAAGTAAGTTTATCAGTTAGATAAACTATGTTCTATTTCAGTTTCTCCTGATATACTTCTAAACTTCAAGCTTTAAGACACTGACAATTTCAAACAATAAGAAAGCACACACCCACAGGTGTCTGTACACACAAACGAAGTAGATGCTCTCAGTAGGAACTGTCTCTTGTGATCTTGGCTACTGGAGCAGGAAGACTACGAAATTGAGATCCTGTTCTGGGAACCATCAGCTGGACACTGACACATCTTTTCCATTTCTCAGTACCATTTCATGACTCAGGCCTCTGATATCATAACGTTAACCGCAAATGCAATTTGGTTAAGAGGCCAAAAGAATCTCTTGCGAAAGCCTCAGTTCCCTTAGTGAAAGAAGAGCTTATGAGCACGGGGTTAATAATGGACGTTAAGTTCCCTTTGTCAAGCAGTTACAACTAGATTTAAAGGTAGAAGGAGAAAACCATTCTAGGACTATGGATAGTTTTCTTTGTATGGGCTCACGCCTGCTGTCATTGGGAGGAGGCAAGCACACAGAACAGAAATTAAAGCAAGAACAGTTTATAGCAGATATCAAGACCATTCTTGAACTGGGAGGCATTAGGATTGGTTGCCACTAAGACTGTGAAATGTTTTCTTCAGGTTATTTTTAAGCAAAAGGGTGATCAACCATAGCTCTAGCCCAATTTAACTAAAATTCTACACAAGGGCAAAGAAACCCACATTTTTGTCAGCCAAAACTCGATCTTATTAACATAGGCAAGCTTCTTACCCAAAGGCCAGCCCAGGGGAAGCCTTCAGTGAATGACTGCCTACTCTGAGAAATTAAAAAGTACCATTAACACAGATGTAAATTTTACTGAATATTTCCCGTTCACAGTGTTCTGTTCTTCTCACCTCCATCTCTTGCAAAATATGTAGCAGAATTCTTAGTAATCACAAGGAGGTGAGTTAAAAACACCACCAAAAGTAGGGCTAGAGAAATCTCTAGTCTTTATAGAATCTGAATGGAGAACACGTCTGCTTCAGAAAGGTCAGATCCCTGATTCCTCACCCTCATCTCTTAAAACAGACATGTTAAATACTCCACCGGCTTCTCACCCCACGGAGTCTGAGCCATCACACCCAACATCAAATGTCTTTTGCTATTAGTGACAGCAGGGTTCAAGAGGAGGTGCACCAAAAGGCTCTCCTCCAGAGCTCTTCCCATAAGAAGCAAATACCCCACATGCCTTTGCACTGTGGGAGTAAGCTGAATGTGCACCTCCAATCTAAAAAAAAAAAGGTTTTTCAGAAAAAGTTATGCAGAAATCATTCTAGTATTTACTTTATTTACCTATTTAAATCTTATAATTGCCAAGCAAAGGCAGACTTGAAGGTTTTTCTATCCAGAAAGAAAAAGAACTATTTCTAAAATACTGCATTAAATTAAGAATGGATAGCATTTAAAAAAAAAAAAAAAAAGAATGGATAGCATTTTGGGGACGTTTCTAGCCAAATCGGTGTTTCAGAACTCAGGAGATGGCCTGAGAGATGCATGTGTTGACTGACTTGGCGTTCCTTGAGCACCACCGTTCATCTGGACTCCTTAACACAAGGAAGCCCTCAGCACTGCGATGGGTTCCGTACCTATTGCTCTCATCAAAGCCTTGGCTCTTGGGCAATCCCACTTCCTACTCCCTGGGTGGGTATTTATGCCATCAAGCGGTAATTTTCAACTTGGAACCACCCAGCCTCCAAATGGCCCCGTCTCTACGCCCCCACCCCTTCTCTCCCATAAAAAAGGAAAGGGTGTTCACACCACCAGATAAGGCAGCTGTGGGTAAGACAAAGCAATTGGAGAAAAAAGAAAAACAACCTGGTTTGTTTCCCAGGTATCAGGCTAACTGGTTATGAAAACAGAATATTTTGGGGAAAAAAATAGGGTAGGAATTACCGAGATAGACTAATTGGGAGAAACAAAAGGTAACAATATTATAATAAAAAAAATACTTTAAAAAGAAAAAGAAAACTTGCAATGACCAATGTAAAACCTGAATAATACAGTTATGTTACTGATTGTTTCCCTTCTGCAAATTTTTTAAAACTCCAAAGGAAAGATCAAACACAAATGGGCATTCGCTGAATGAAGAGGTGGGTCTAGGAAGGGAAAAGTGACCGGCAGTCATCAGGGGGACACACATATGTGGGGTTTATTAGAACCAAAAGTAACAATTGAAAGCTCAGCTGCTCCCAACCTTCTGCTTAATTCAGGCAACCCAAAATAAGCGGGGCTGAAAAACCAGTGAAACAAGGTTGAGAAGACAGCACAGTTATTACTGCACTTTGCAGATTTAGAATAAAAATAAGGAGACGTCTGCTGTCTATTTTCAACAAGTAAGTGTTTGAATGAAACACCAGGGCTGTGGAAGCTAACCGTTAATGGAAAAGGACTTCTGGACTCAGAGATTAGTATGGTCAATAAAAAGCAAATTACCACTGCAGACACTGCGTAAGCAGCTGTGACAGACAAGGACGTCAAAAGGGAAATTAAGCCCCACCCCCCCAAAAAGTGAAACTGAGCAAATGAGATGATGTCAATCACAAGATTTTTAAAATCATAATATGTGTGCAGAAGAACTGGGGACTAAGAAGAACTGAAAAAAAAAAAAAAACTATCGTTTAGAAAAAAAATGGGAAAATAAACAAAGATGGTTTAAATGTTCAAGGGCCCAGGAACACTACAGAGGGAAAGATAATTGATAGAAAAATAAACAGCAGAAGCCAAATCAGAGGGAGGAGAATGCACATGGGAAAAATGGAAGCTCTCTGAGAAATAGGGGTCTTTTCATCAGAAAAATGTATATCCTTACTAGTACACTGGATCTATTTCTCACTGGGTCCAAAGTTTTACTTTAACCTAAATTATTCTTTATTAAGAATTAAAGAGCTTACTGACTTTGGCTACTTTAATTTTTCATTCTTACCGATCTGAATTCACACAAAAGACCAACCAATAAAATCTCGCTAAATGTTTTAGTAGTTTGATGTACCTTTATCCTAGAAATCCTAATTCGGTGGAGAGAGAATCTCAAGCGTTCTGAAAATCTCCTTCATAGGACTTGACTTAAATGGACTCCCAAGCATTTCTTCTTTTGTAAAAAAAATAAAATAAAATAAGAAAATTTGTCCTCTACAGGACCTTGAAGCTTAGCTATCAGGGTAGCTGAAAATAGGTGATTCGTGTTGGTGACTAACCAGAACCACCACAGAGATCTATATCGTGCTAACACACACACGCGCGCGCACGCGCGCCCCTACTCTGATAGACCCAGAGGAGGGGGAAGGTATATTTTGTAAAAGATCTTCAGATGGCTCTGATAAGCCATCCCTATTCCCAGCTGGGACCCCCTCCACCTTTCTCTACCTCCACCCAGATTCAAAAACCTGCTTCCAAGGTTGTAGGCTGTAACAGATCCTAATTTTAGCATTGTTTCTAACATTAAACTGTGAAACTGTCTGGGTTCCATTTCATCTTCCCACACTTATTAAAGTACTGTGTTTTATGTAAACTGACATTTCTGATTCCAGGGTTTCAAAATGCTGGTGGCTTTCTTAAAATCTTCTAAGGTAGTAAGTTTAATTCAATTCATTACTATGATTTCTTTTTTTGCTCTCTGGCTATGTCTAATACCTACCTCCCAAATGTCACCTTTAAGAAAAAGTGGGAGTTTTATAAAAAGTGAGGAACACAGAGATTTTCCTCCATGGGGACCCTTGCAATGACTGTCTGCACCAGCCACAGCCCTCACGTTCACTGTGATCTGCCCTTCCAGCCACTCAGCTCTTTCCCAGTTCTCTGGGCTATTCCTAAATCCTATTAGTCAGGTCAGAGCACATTTATTACGCAGCCCAGCCATTAATCAGTGATACAGAAATTGCTGATACACAGTTCTCCTCGCATTCCCTGCTGCACGCAACCTAACACACATCTTCCCAGAACTTCTGTTCCAATTATAGTGCACCCTCTAAATAAAGTTCAACTGCTTTTCTGGCTAACTCTGCATTTCTTTGCAACACACGGAAATGAAAAAGCCTCCACCAGCTGCTTTGAAAGGGGAGCAAAGTCAAGTCAAAACTATCAGGTTTTGACAGCTCCCTGCACCATTTTCAAGAAATAACTTGAGGTCTTCGCTCTCTGGAGATGATACGGTCACACAATAAGAAATGGAGGACCCAGCCAAGCCCCTTGCAGACGTTACAACCAAATTTCTTGTCCTGAATCAAAAAGCATTTAGCACAGTAACTAAAAAAGATATATTCCATCTCCCTTGTCAGTGATTTCGGTATAACACTACCATGGAGATTACTCTTATATAAAAGATTTATTTTTATGGAATTCTCCCCAGAAACTCAGATGTCTATTTTTTTTTTTTAAGCAAAAGGACACCGCAACCCATACAAGCCACATAGAGAGACAAGAAACGCTTCTCTAGAAGTGCCCAGGAAGCCATAAATCGGAAGACCCCAAGCCGAGGGATAGAACAGGAGAGAAACTGACAGCATCTATTTTTCCAATCAACAAAACATTCTTCCCACGACACTTAAGAAGGTTTTGTTTAGGAGAACCAACAGATCCACACTGTGAATACAACTGATGCTAACAAACGTCTAGTTATACCAACCTTGGGAAACCTCTATCACCATCACAAAGCCATAAAAAACCCAAGAGGGGGAAGTGCCCTTAAGCTGTTTGATATTAATATTCTCCACACAAAACAATTTGTCAGTTTTATCTTAGGCTCCAAGCAAGGTGGCTCAATAATCATAGTATGGGAAGGGCATGATTTTAATACGATTTCACTCCAAAAGGAACAGCTATAAACCCTCCCCTCCCCACCCAAGACAAAGTGAATACTAAGAAAAATGAAAGAGGATCGTATAGTAAACAACTCAGGGAGAGCCCCTAAAAGGCAATGAATCATTCAGAATTCTTGGCCTCATTGGAGGATTTGGGAAAACATATAGTTCCTAAAACACCATAATTCTTAAGCTATGCATATTTCTTGAACACGATTTGTGAACCTCAGGGTGCGATGTCCGCAATGCTGAGTTCCTCCACCCTACCTGGCCTCGCAAGGCGTATCAGAGAGATGTACACATCATGGCAGTCTCGTTCCTGGGGGATGATGAGCTGTAACAGCTGGAAGTTCTTGCAGCGAATAAGCAGAGGGCTCCCGGTAGCGGTTGTTGCCTGTTTTTCAATGGTGGAAATCTGACTGTGAAGAATCTACAACCAAAAGTCATGTGGAGAAGCTAAGCACTGATAACCGATAAATGAGACGAGCACAACCCAGATCTCCGAAGGAACACGGACAAGAAACACTCCCCCCGTCTTTGGCTAGCTCAACGCCTGCACTCAGACAACAAGAACCAATGTTCCCGGGAAAGAGCCATCTAAGTTTGTCATTTTATTTTTCATTACCAAGTCTTCTGATATCCAGGCTAATTATTTAGAGCCAACTATTCAGCATACAATTCTGTACAAGTCCAGGTAAGGGAACATTTTGGTAGTCAAATGGTGAACACACTTAATAGCTAAGATTAAATAAGGTCATGAGAAGTTAGTGAAATAAACCTCGCAATCAACAAAAGTTAGAGACGGTTCCGCTGGGAGGTGCCACCATGCTCCTTAATTCCACATGGGATGCTCAAGTTCAATAGCAACTTGAGATTGTTGTTTTCTAAGCTGCTGGTGGTCAGGCAGGCTGGAGAAGAGATTTATGTTAAAGAAAATCAGGCTGAAGTGCATCTCTCTGGTGCTTCAGTGTGTGGCGGGGGGTAGGTTTCGGCTTAGTCAATGGGAACATTTGTTATCTTTTGTTATGTGGGTATAGTTGACACACACTGTTACATCAGTTTCAGGTATACAATATACATTATGCGATGCTCCCAAGTGTAGTCACCATCTGTCACTATTTCTCTCCACCCAGTAATGCCCACCACCTTCCGCTGAAAATGTAACAATGTCCACAGAATACAGAAAAGGGAAAAATCTACAATTCAGGGATTCTGGTTCGAGTCAGAGTGTCGGGGGTTGGGTGGCTATATAAAATAAGATGTATCCAATGGTCTCATTACTAAGTAGCAGAAATATCTGACATTGGGACTCTTCCCTAGCTTTTCTTTCCTTCGTTGTCAAATTATCAGAAAAGCGAAGACAACATAATAAAATAACTAAATGGTCTGCATTATTGGATCCTACAAATACAATGTATTGCAAATAAGGCACTAGCTAAGTGCTCTATCTGGCACTGATGTTCTCGGATCTCTACTTGACAGCTGTGACATGAAGCACTTATA
This sequence comes from Zalophus californianus, assembly GCF_009762305.2. Lineage (NCBI taxonomy): Eukaryota > Metazoa > Chordata > Mammalia > Carnivora > Otariidae > Zalophus > Zalophus californianus. Next base: position 182,101,165 of record NC_045596.1, read on the forward strand.
TTTCTGGCTATTTCTAGGCTGTCTTTGATGATGTTTAAATAATCAGTGCTTAAAATGAATAAGTAAATCAAATGGATTTGACTCTGTGCAAAACAAGGCGAAGCTGATCCTCCAAAAACAGTCCTCTGAACACCCAAATATCAAAAGCCCAACCAAAACTTGTTACTTAAAACGACAGAAAATGTATAAAGCCAAAAATAAAGAATGCATACCCATGTTTCTTTTCTTGTGTCAGCTGCGTTTTCCACAAATATGACATGAGTTGCCGTCAAATACAAAGTACCTAGGGCTGCTTTTTTAGAAGATATTCGATCTACCAAGCAGACATTTTCGACCTAGAGAAATCAGTTGGACAGAGTTATCATAAAGCAAAAGACCATTCATAAAAATAAATAGTAAGTAGGTAATCTTAGATTTAATCCAAAACATATATAATTTTGAGGATTCTCCCAATAATAAAACCCAAAACTCATCCTCTTAATTAGATCTCAGTATGTGACTCTGTAGATCAAAAGATAAAAATTCACCAATTGCTTAAAATATCATTTTAAATGTACCACAAAAGCTTTATAGACCCTATTCTTTAAGAATACCCTCTTTGTATTTTAAATAAGTCAGCATTTTTATTTCACTATAACTATATAATTCTAATTGAAGGCAGGAAGTGTATTCATCCACACTCTGAGTTTTTACAATAACCATGTATGAATTATGTCTATTAAAAGAACAATAATATATTTCTCTATGTATTTCTTGGTAGTACAAACAGCCTCAATGCAGTCTGCTTCCACATAAACTAGCAGGAAATATATGAGAGCAGAAAGTATCAGAGAAATGTTCTGCATGTTTACAAGGAAACCTACCAAATTAAGATGCTCACATTCATTTATAATAAAATCTCTTTAATAAGTGAAATTTTCACCACTGACCTTGGAATGGTTGAGAGAGATCTCTGGCAACAATTTTCATCAAGCACACCTCCCTTATAAGCAGAGCAGTTTCAAGGATATGTGGATTGGCATCATTCCAATATGAAATATAATGGACATTCTAAGATAATCTCTTCAGGGCAAGTGGAAACTGAGGGAACTATGACTCTAACAAGGCAGGGCCACCACAATGACCAGAGGAACACTCCTATAATGATGGTGGGCTTGGCACTGCTACTTACTACAGCTGAGGATCAACCATCTAGACAGACAGACACTGGCTCAACCCTCACCCCTCAAGTCAAGATGGCTACCTGCTTCCATGAGGAAGCTTCAGGGACTAGTGAGTCACATTTGCTCCAGTCTTCGGTCTAATATGGAAGCTGTGGCCCTGACGTATTTGGAGAGCACAGGGCATCCCCCCTGCTCCAGGGAAAACCTTGGAGGAGAGCAGACCTAATGAGTACCCCTCAGGACACCAAGGTCAAACAACACTCAAGACATTATGTTGCCTTTGTCTTCTCTGAGCCCTAGAACCAAAGCAGCCTTCTGAGAAGAGCACTGGACGGTCCCATCCCCCTTCTGCCCAATTTTCAAGGATCTGATGAGGTAAATTAAAAATGTGGTATTTAAAATATGTGTTTATTCATACGACTTAGTCTGAGATAGTTACATAATTCCTGAGGCCCTGTGAATGTCTACCTAAAAGATGCTCATTCAACAGGAGGGTCTTAACCTATTAGCTCATAGTTTTAAAAAGTATTTCCTTCGTTATAGATATGTTCCTTTCATATCATTATTCACCATTGCGTCTCTTGTAAATGGCCTTCATGTCACTGGTTTACTTTCCTACTAGGTGATCATTTCTTATGTACTCATAAGAACTTTCTATCTGTAAGGAGAAGAGCCTATGGCCGTGTTTTATAATTTCTTCTTTACCAAACTCTTTTACTGCCTCTACTAATTTTTTTCAGTGAGGTCTCTTGGATGCTCTGATAGGAATATTATCTGTAATAATCTGTTTCTTCTTTTCCAGTATTCATACATCTTTTCCTCTCCTTGTTTACTGGCAGATTGCTGTGAATACCAGCAACAGCATTCATGCACATTTTCATTTGTTTCCTTTTTTAATAACATCTTTATTGAGATATCCACCCAAAGTGTGCTACTCAGTGGTTTTTAGCATATCCACAGCGTTGTGCATACCATCCTCATGCATCCATCAGCACAATCAATTTTAAAACATCTTCTTCGCCCCACAAAGAAGCCCTGTACCCATTAGCATTCACTCTTCACTTCTTCCCCAACCACCTCAGCACCAGGCAACCATCAGTGTACTTCTTCTCAGTGGATTTGCCTATTCTGGACATTTCATATAAAGGGGCTCCTACAATATGTCGTACTTTGTGACTGGCTTCCTTCATTCAGCCTCATGTTTTCAACCCATGTTTCAATCCAAGTTGATCCATTTGTAGAATGTGTCACTACTTCATTGCCTTGTATTGCCAATAATATTCCATTATAAAGATACAGATATATCACATTTTATGTATCCATTTGTCAGTGGATGGACATTCGGGTTGTTTCTACTTTTTTTATTTTATTATGTTACGTTAATCACCATACATTACCTTAGTTTTTGATATACTGTTCCATGATTCATTGTTTGCGTATAACACCCAGTGCTCCACGCAGAATGTGCCCTCCTTAATACCCATCACCAGGCTAACCCATCCCCCCACCCCCTCCCCTTTAGAACCCTCAGTTTGTTTCTCAGAGTCCATAGTCTCTCATGGTTCGTTCCCCCCTCCGATTTCCCCCCGTTCATTCTTCCCCTCCTGCTATCTTCTTCTTTTTTTTTTTAACATATAATGTATGATTTGTTTCAGAGGTACAGATCTGTGATTCAACAATCTTACACAATTCACAGCGCTCACCATAGCACATCCCCTCCCCAATGTCTATCACCCAGCCACCCCATCCCTCCCACCCCCCACCACTCCAGCAACCCTCAGTTTGTTTCCTGAGATTAAGAATTTTGGCTATTATGAATAATGCTGCTATGAACGTTCTTGTGCAAGCTGTTGTGAGGACATTAGTTTTCATTTCTCTTGGGTATATACACATACAACACACCTACATCCAGGAATGGAAATGGTGTGTCATATGCTAACTCTGTTTAAAATTGTAAGGAACTTCCACATTATTTTCCAAAGCAGTTGTACCATTTTAGAATCCTACTACCAATGTATGAGGTTCTAATTTTTCCACATCTTTGATAACACTTTTTATGCTCTCTCTGATTACAGCCATCCTAGTAGGTGTAAGATAGTATCTCACTATGATTTTGATTTCAATTTCTCCAATGATTAATGATGTTGAGCATCTTTTCATGTGTACCTCTATTTTTAATGGGAACACTTCCAATATTTCACCATTGAGTTTGATGTTGATGCTTTTTTGTTATCATATTGTGGAAGTGACCTATTCTTCATTCACTAAGAATTTTGATTTTTAAAAATCAGGAATGAACACTGTGTTTTTTAAAATATGTATTTGGATGAATATTTGCTTTTTTACTTTAGTCCTATATTACAATAGCAACAGATTTCTTAATCTTTAAACAAGTCTTGGATTCTCAGGATTGGTGTTTTAATATTTCTTATATTTTACCAGCTATAACTGTTTTGTTTTTGCATCTATGCTTTTAAGAGAGACTGACATGTACCAGCCTATTTGTTCTACTTTTATCAGGCGAATTCATCACGATTATGATGACATTCATTAATTAGAAAGATTTCATCATACACATTTTTTGAAACAAAAATATACAAAAAAGGTACTTCTTTATACAGAATTAATTCTTTAATAATTCTTTCCATTTCTTAAGTGGTTATATATCCACTCAATGTTACCATTTTTTAAAAAGATTTTCTCTTTCTTTAAAGATTTTATTTATTTGACAGAGACAGACAGCGAAAGAGGGAACACAAGCAGGGTGAGTGAGAGAGGGAGAAGCAGGCTTCCTGCCAAGCAGGGAGCCCAATGCGGGGCTCGATCCCAGGAGCCTGGGATCATGACCTGAGCCAAAGGCAGATGCTTAATGACTGAGCCACCCAGGTGCCCCTAAAGATTTTATTTTTTTAAGTAATCTTTACACCCAACGTGGGGCTTCCCAACCCCAATTTCAAGCGTCACACACTTCACCGACTGAGCCAGCCAGCTTCCCTTCAATGTTACCATTTTTTACTAAATCTCATTTTGACATCTATTGTCTTTACAAATTATCTTCTAATCGCTGGTTTTCAAATTCTTAGACACATTTAATTCCTATCTGTAGATGAATCCCTCCCCCTTCAACCCTTCTCTCATTCCTAAATTGTGAACTACGTTTTAACTTTCTTGTCATTAGATAAGCAAAGGGTTTTCTTCAAAGTAACAAGTCTTGGATCTACAAATTTAATAATTTTTCTCTTTTCTAATTATTTAATTTCTGCTCCTTTGTTAATAATATTTCAGCTTTCCGTGGTATATCATGTGGCTTTGTTTCTTTGTTCATTTCTGAACTCTCAGGTTTGAGTCAGCTCATTCATTGTCATTCTTTTTGTTTAATAACAAGTCTTAAAAGTCCAATCATTTTCCTCCAAGTAAATCTTTGGCTGCACCTTATGGGTTTTATTTGCAGTATTCTTCTTCTTCCTTTCTAGAAGAGTCTATAACTGCATTTTTTTTATTGCTTCTTTGACCCAGGAGTATTTAAGGAGAATATTTTTCAATTCCCACATGATCAGATTATTTTATTTAAACTTTTGTCATTAAATGTTCTATTCTGAACTAACAACAAGAAAGGTCTTACGGAAGAGAGTTGTGGGAGAAGAAAAGCAAGGGGATATATTATTTTTGGAACATTTCTATGGGAAAATACTGATTTGCATGCTAAACTACCTAAATTAAGTAGAGGTTCAGGGGTGATACACTAGTTAACAGCATCTAAAAATGGAATGTAAATGATTTTCCCTGCCCTTAGGACTAAGGAGACAAAACTTTATTGGGATAATCAGATTGAACATAAGGTAATATTTTGAGACAAACATAATTTAGTATAGATTATTCTCTCCATAGAAGTGAAGGAAGCTATACCACTCAGATTATTTTTAGAAAGGCTTAGTGAAACAGAACGAGGTTCGCAGATGGTGGTAGATTAGAATACTTAATGAGATTTTTTTTCTGTGTCTTTTTGTTAACTTTGGCCGCTGTTGCAGGAAAATTACATTTCAAAATTTGGCAATAGTTCTTATAGGTCCCATTGCTGTTAAAAGTAATTTTGAAGTAGAGGGAGAAAAAAAGAAATAAAAAAACAATGAGGGAAACAAGAAGAGCACAATTTCCCAGTGATCTGTAACAACAAAATAAATGAGTAGTAAAAATTAAAATTCAATTGTCTGAGAAGTTCTGTGACGATAGGGAGCACTGCTCAGAGGCCACCACGTGGTTTACACTAAGATAGCCAGATCATTCTTGACTATGACTCTAGAGTCAGTCAACTGTAGATAAAATGAAACAAATCTCAAGAGTTTGGGCACCATCTTGACGACCCTCTGGCTCAATAACTCTGCCTCATTGTTCAGTAACTTAATTCTATCTTATTTAGACATATAATAAGCTATATGGTAATAAGGCCTATTTCATGCCTGGAGAGACAGGACTCAGGAAACTACCAGCTTCTCTAGACAACGTTATTATGATTCATTTGTGCGTTCCCAGGAACACCATGCTTAAGACACACCAGGTATTCATACTCTGCGAATAGCAGTTCATCTATGCAAAAACATTTTACAGCATATCATTAATTCTTGACTGTGCCTTTTTCATATTCTGACATTTCTGAAAATGGAATTCGTCTTACAGTTTATGTGTAAGAAGCCGTTATGTCATGTAATTGGCAGTGCTTCTGTCTTTCTTTGTGGGATATAAGATCTTGGTGCATCTTACCATCATTGATGTCTTAGATTTGCTGAAATGCAGTTAAATTTGTAGTCAGTGGCACAAAAATTATATTTGAAATCATGAGACCCAAAGAGGTTACCCAGCGAGAACATGGAGAGTGAGAAGAAATCCAACCTTTAAAGAACAATAGAAGAAGAGGAATCAGAAAAGCGAACTAGAAAGGAATCCAGCTGGAGGAGAACCATCAGGAGAGCATGCTGTCAAGGAACCATGTGCAGAGGAAATGGTTTAAGAGAAAGGAAGTGTCCGTTCCCAATGCTGCTGAGAAATCAAGTCAGGCAATAATGGCAAAGTGCCCACTGGATTCAGTGACACGGAAGATACTGGTGACCTTAGCAGGAGTGGTCCTGGGAGCACAGGGATCAATCAGGAAGAGGAGGAATGAGCTCCACAGGAGCTGAGAAAGTAGAGACTCTTCTCTCTGTCAAAGTTAAGGGTGGAACCGGGCAGAAGCCAGAGTGGGAAAGCCTGAGCACTGAAACTCCATCCTGGAGCCGCGGAAGACCAAAGGATAGGAGGAGCCTTCCAGAAACAACTGGCTTGTCAAGACATGTTAAAAAAAGAATCCTATTATGCTGCCAATGAGGCAGCATCTGGAACTGTGACACAGAAAATACAACAACTCCCATTAGGAGGAACTCGTGAGAAATACATTTTAAAGGATCAGAAAAAGGAGATGAGGTTTGCTGGGCAAGGACTTATTTCTCTTGTTAATACCGAAGTCTTCCCCAATCCTTGAAAGCTTTCTCCCTGGCCTTAAAAACTGGTCTTTTTGAGGCACCTGGGTGGCTCAGTCGGTTAAGCAGCTGCCTTTGGCTCAGGTCATGGGATCAAGGCCCATGTTGGGCTCCCTGCTCAGTGGGGAGCCTGCTTCTCCCTCTCCCTCTGTCTGCCTCTCTGCCCACTTGTGCTCTCTCTGTCAAATAAATAAATAAAATCTGTAAAAAAAAAAAAAACACTCGTCTTTTTTTAAAAGATTATGAAATGCGTACTTATTTACATAATGTTTAAAGTTTCAGAAATATAGAAAGAAGGAAAGAAAATTACCCCTAGTCCCACAATCCAAACATAAGCACTTTTAATTTTTTGGTGTATTTTAGAAGATATTTCTATTTAAGCATTATCTGATTAGGTAATGAAGTGCCAGAACCAGAAGAAATCATTCCAGGGATGGGCAGGAAAAGACTTTTGCTTTACTGAGCCTCCCCTTTGCCCCAAATCTTCAGGACGGTTGTTATCCACCATGATGTGCTGATGGGTTGGACAGGGACAGTGTAACTAGGTAAGAGGCACGTTTTACTTCTCCACAGCTGTGTCACGGAACACAGACACATGAGTGGGGGTGGGTGGTGGACGATCTCTAACCTGATCACCTCAGTGGGAGCAGAAGATTATGCCAGAGAGGGCTGTGGAAACGCAAACCTCCATGGGAACTGGCAGGAATTCCAGGCAGTGTTTAGGATTTCCAAAGGGAAAGGAATGGGAGTGTTCAAAATAGCCTTCCCAATAGTTCATAGATCAGGCCAATCTCAGCTGTCATTTGGTTTATGTCAAAATTACCAAAATAATAATAAAAATAATAACAAATATTTTTAGAGTACTTACTCTATGCCATGAACTGTGCCGTCACTTTGCATGAGTGACCTCAGTTAATCTCCATAATAACCCCATGAGTTAGGTCCTTACATAATCCCCAGTTCGCAGTTCCTGGGGACAAGTTTCCCCAGGCCACTCAGGCAGTGTGGCGAGGCTCAGCCTGGAGCTAGGGTCTGCCTAACTCAGAGCCCAAGTTCATCAGGCACCGAGGCTGTGGGCACAGGTGAATGCCTCTGAGGTCATTTTAGTCCTGTTCGTCAACATCAATATGTGTGGAATAATCGATAAACAATTCTTTTAACCAGTTTTATACAGGAAAATTAGTATTTGAAAATTGAATGCTTGCAGACAAAATTATACGATAAAACCACATTCACAAACCACTATCAGCATATTCTTTGAGATTAACTCAAAGACAGAAAGCCTGGGCATGGAATACAAGAGCCCAAATACTGGCAAGAGGGGATGCTCAGCGTTCTCAGAATAAAAGAGAGACCACCAAACATCCAATTCCATTCAACAAAATGCCCGTGCAAAGCACCATGTTACGTCCAAATAAGAACAAAAGGGTGAATAACAGTGAACCTTTGTTTATCCTCAAGAATCTTACAGACTCAATGGAAGAGCCTGTGCCCCAGGTTAATGGCCCTTTCATTCCCATCCCTGCTCTGCTGGCTTTAGATTGAGGAGGAAAAAAGGTTTCATCAGCTTTTCTAGGCCAAGGCTGAAAAGCTTCAGTGAAAACCCTGAGCCCTGCCACGTCACCGCCAGGTCTGAAACAGGACACCCAGCTGCAGAACACAAGCCCTGCCCCATCCTTCCCTCGCCACCTGGGAATCAGGGGGACCTTGGAAATCACTGAGACACAGAGCCTCTCTTCAGCAACTCTCCATCACAACACCTTATAATTTCAGTCTTAATAGAATATGAGCCTTGACCTTCTACTCTGTAGGTCGAATATTGGATTGTGGAACATTCTGGATTCCAGAATCATACCAGACTCTCTACAAAGGTAAAGCTGCTCTTCAGGACAGCAGTCTGCAGTGCGGGCTAGGATTACCTTCTACCGAAAAAGACAGAAGAGAGGCAAATGTCACTGGCCACCAGCTTTGCTTGGACCAAAGACCAAGTCCTCAATACCATATAAATTAGGCTGAAGGTCACTGCCAATCATCTGGGAGAAGGGATCCAGAGGTTGCTGAACAGGGAGAAATCAAAATGCCTGCAGTAGCCAAAACCTAGGACAAGTTTATGTTCTAATCTAAGAAAAGCAGCTAGATAAATAGTTTGTCGTGCTAAATTTGGTATCATGACATTTTCTAATTCTACCAACACGAAAAGTAAAGTATTTGCGAGTCAGGAGGCCTGGGCTCTGGTGCTGGTTCTGGTTTTGGAACTGAACTGTGGGGCCCTGGGCAGTTTACTCACTATCTCCCGTTCCCACTTCTATAAAGGACCTAAAGGATATTTAGTGTCTTTCTCCACCCTACAAGGCTGCAGTTAGAACTCAGTGGTACTGGTCCTTTACAGAGAGGCCAGAAAGCACACGCAACAGTAACTGTGAAAATACAAACCATAAGGACTCCCTGTTCACTTCTCCAGAAATTCAGCCACTCGGTAACATCGTTGGCCAACAGAACTCCTGGGGAAAGGAAGCACCAGAGTCTGCACCCACATCCAGCATCCAGGGCCCAAAGGAGAGAGATGAACAGGGCAAGCCTACTAGCCTGGGGGAGAAGCCGCCTGAGCAGAGAATGGCTCTTCCCCAGTCTCCAGGCTCCCTTTCCCTTTCCTCTTTCTGGAGTCTGAGGACTTGGCTTCCTGTGAATCCTGGAGGACTTGGTAAGACTTCCTGGGTTATTTCTACCTCTGATAATTAAGTATCATGTGGTTTTCAGTCTGAATTAATAAAGTATCTTACTGTAATATTTAAAAGAAAGTACTCTGGTTGCCTTTCTATAACAGATGACACCAGACTGCATCTTTGTTTGAGTATTATATTTAATCTTAATGCTCATAAAATTCTTTAAGATAAAATGAAAGAAATCATATACAACATATGTGTATGTCATTTCCAAAAACATAATATTTTAAAATCTATCAATCTAGCCACCCACTTTTCTACAGTCTTTAACGGTGATATTCAGGCTATACAGCATACAGACCAATCTGGCTTCTAACTGCCCACCCATCACATTCCCACATCACCGGTCAGAAAGTGGCTAGGTGACAAGGGGGGACGTGAGCAGACACCAAACTTGAGGCCGTTACAATAATGAAAAGCTAAAAGTCAAGGCAGACTTCATTTTTCCTAAAGGGTTCTTCCGTTATAAGCAGAACACGTCAGATGAGCCACAAAATGTGAGGATGGATGACACAAAAATGTGCATGATTACTTCAGTTTGAAATACACAATCGTTAATGTAGGTCTATGACACTGTACAGTAATTAGCACAGTGATTAGGAGAAGTGGTGCATGTCCCAAAGCTGGGACATGGAAGCTCCAGGGTTGGGGAGCCATCCCTGGGCATCCACGGGCCTGGGTATGGAGGCCGCGCTGGCTTGAAGCCGCACCCACTCCCTCACTCCCCCGCTAGCTAACTGCTGAGAATCACAATCAGGCCAATCCAGGACTACTTTTCCAGAAAAGCCAATGGTAAAGAAGGAAGCACCATTATGGCAGATTCCTTTCAACTTCTCCCTTTTGAGCAGAGGGATAACAAAGGAAGGGTAACAAGAACAGCAACACTATGATTTACCGAGCAACTAGCAAGTGCCAGGTATTGTACTAAGTATGGTCCATACACTATTTCTAACCCTAGCTGAAAGGTACACGTGATTATCCCATTTTACAAATGATAAAACAGAAGTGCATGAAGAGTAAACCAACTGCCCATGGACTCACAGCTAGAGAGTGGCAGACCCAGATTTAAACCAGAAGTATCTGATGCCCACATCCATTTTCCCAAGCCCCTCCTGTGCTCTACCTCTGCAGTCCAGAACTACTATTGTAAATAAGGAAAGGCATCATGGCTGAAAGCCTATCTTCTATTTTCCCTAAAATTTCAATTAGAGAGTTACATAGTTAACAAGTACAAAGCTCTGGCTAAAGCTAAGGCATTGCTAATTCACTACAGCGTAGTTTGGTTGGCCAGTGAACCCTATTCACTCCCTCTTGTCTGGAGGAGCCAACTCCCATGGTACGGCAGTCATTACAGCCTGGAGAGCCTCGTTCCCCAAATGGTCCCAGGACTAGCTGGACAGTCTTGAAATGAGTATTGGCATGTTTTACCTCCTAGGGTGTACTGCCATCATGCAGCAGCATCAGGAGAACCATTTAAGAAATCAAGTTCCACTTCTAGACAGCCATGCATTAATTATAGAAACAACTACCCTATTAGAAATTCTGAATGGTTTTATTTATGGCAGGTGTCCCTGTGTTGCTAAGTAAGATGTTTTAAGTTTGAAGCCAGAGGTCCAGGATAATGAATGATCCCACCTATAAGTAAGTGCTTGTGTGAGAGGGAAAAAAAAGCGTGTATCTCGGTGGTTATTAATAATAAACAGTAATGGATAAACAAATCCATTGAGAGAGACTTCAGAGATTTAATCCTTGCTCCCACTTAATGCTCACCTCATGTCCGCGACTTCATTTTCCCCTGTGGAAGTAGTGGGAGCGACAGAATATACAAGGAAGGTGGGCTATATGATTATTGTTGCAAAGTTATCTCGACGAAGAAGAAAAAGTGAAGCAATAAAACATTCCTCAGTCTGTTTCGAATCTCTTTAGAAGAGCATTTGATTTTTCCAACTTAAAAAGAAGCACTTCTAATACCGTATTGTCTATTTGAACGTTGCTCAGAGAATAGATCTTAAAACTTCTCCCCACAAGAAAAAAAATTCGCAACGATATGAGGGTATGGATGTTAACTAGACCTATTGTGGTGATCATTTTACAACAGGAACATACATCAAGTCATTATGTTGTATATCTGAAGCTAACACAATGTTACATGTCAATTATGTCTCAATAAAACTGGAAAAATAAAATCATATTGTAAAATGTTACATAATAAACGTGGCTGCATAAAAAATTGAAAACAAAAAGCACTTTTTTTCCTACTGACATACAGTTGTTTAAACAAATAATAAGGGGTAGTCATGAGGCTTCAGGAGTTTTCTTATCTAGACATTTGATAGAATAATCAGGAACACTAATCCTTCTCCCAAAAGGCAGATTTAATCTGTTTAAAACTATAAAACCAACGCAAGTCTTTTCCCAGGACCATTTTATTCAGAGGTCAGATATTGGAGAAGAACTAAGGGCAAAAATCACAAAGCATAGTCCAAGAAAATATATGACATGCAACCAGAAGAAATACTTGGACATTCTGCCCTTCATAAAACCCCTATCTTTGATATAACAGAGACAAATGCTGGTGGGATACACACATTGAGACTGTATAAAAATAATCCTCTTTCCACGCTGCCTAAACATGTGTCCTGCTGTGAAACTGAATTGTTTTTGAAAACAGAGTTAATATAGTCGGATATAATACAAAGCAAGGTACCTATGACAGAACCCCATGAAAATTAGCCAGCTGCCATCCATCAGCTTTTAATTAAGCCCTTTTAATTTGTTAATTAATGTTATTGATTGGTTGAGTGGCTACTCTGTACCAAGTACCCAGACTATTCATCAAAAGGCTCCTAACTAGTAACACTGCTTGCAGATTATCTGACTCCACCTCTGTGAGGAGTTTTCCAGGAGCAAGAGAGAAAAATCTCAACATCATATTGCTTAAGCCAAAAGGGATCTTACTGAAGTATGCATCCATAAACATAGGTGGTGGGGCTGGCTTCAGACTGGCCAGAGGTTCAAAACCCCCAGCTGCTCGCCCTCATCTCTCTGTGTTCCCCCTCCGCTGGCTCTTGGCTCTCTGCTTATGGCAGCTCTGGCAGCCCAGCCACACCTTCCACCATTCCCATGGCCGGTGAAGAAAAGCACCAAAGGCCCAAGCAAACACTCAGTGCCTTTCACTGGGTCACATGCTTATCCTCAAACCAGCGATGACTTGATGATGGCCAGACTTGAGGTGCAAGACCCACCACAAACACAGGGACTGAGAACTGAACAGGCATGCCCCCGAGAGGGAGTGGTGAGAACGGATGGTGACCAGCCGAGGCCAGTGCACGCCCACCACACGAACTATTCCCAGGGCTGTCGCCCAAGCCCAAGCACAGGGCTGTCGTCCCACCACACACTCCTGTCACGTCACTCCATATTCAAAGCCCCAGGGGCTCCCTGCTGCTGCTGGGCTTTCCACAACCTGTCCCCCCTACCTTTTCAGGAGGTTCCCTTCTCCATACCCCAAACCACTGCCAGTATCCTATGCCAGATGCCACTGATTATTCTCTGAAGATACACTGATCTACCGGAGTCCATGCATGTGAAGATAATCCTTTACCCCATGTCTTCCTCTATCGCCTAGCTGGTGGGGCTCTCATCTTCACTCTTACTTCCCCAGGCACCAACTCCTCTCTGGACAGAACTAGTTTCAACGAGCTTTTTTTTTTTTTTTTTAAGATTTTATTTATTTTATTTGAGAGAGAGAATGAGAGAGAGCACATGAGAGGGGGGAGGGTCAGAGGGAGCAGCAGACTCCCCGCTGAGCAGGGAGCCCGATGCGGGACTCGATCCCGGGACTCCAGGATCATGACCTGAGCCGAAGGCAGTCGCTTCACCAACTGAGCCACCCAGGTGCCCTAGTTTCAATCAGCTTAACTGAAGTAAGAGGGTTCAAATTTGGAAAGACGAAAACCCAGTTTGAAATGGACTCGTAATCCAAGGGGTTGAGACAGATCCATGGGTAGATATTGAGAGAAAAGTTCATCCCAGTAACCTTGATCTAATTTTCAAAAGGGGGAAAAGATAGATGTGTCTACCCAGACTATTTTGTTATGGTAGTTGCACAAAAGGACACTGAAAAGGAATAAAGATTCTGGAATCATATTCACATTAGAAGGATATTTATTTGGTGTGTCAGCTTCCAAAGTGAAGTATCTACATATTTCCCCAATTTGCTGGAAAATTTAAGTCCTTTCTCCACATGGGAAATTGGGTACTTGATAGACCTATTTCTACAGATTTTTAGGCCATCTACAAATCTCTGAATAATTCCAACAAATACTGTTATACTCTGGGGAAAACATAAGCTTTGCAAAATTTGCTTTTAAAAGATTTAAAAAATCAGTCAAATTTCCTCTATAGATAAGGATATTTTTACCCAGCTTAGGTCAAGGTAAAGGAAACATCTTGATGATTTCAGATAGCCTTGAATGCCTATAAATTGGCAGGTTGTTGAGCTCCATCTACCTATACAATTGTTAAAACAGTAGATTTGGCTGAAATTTAACTAAGCTTAAAAAAAAAATTCCCCGAGAGGGATAATAAAGCTAAAATAGTTAGAGACATGGAGCCATAGCTCCTTAGCTGCTAGGAATTCTTGGAAAAAGCGGAGACAAGAAAAGGGGAGACCATTTTTGCTCAGGGGAAACTACAAACATTATGCCAGCCAAGTCTCATAAATAAAAAGTCAGGCACTTGAGAGTTTTGTACAGGGTCCATATAATTTATTTTGGTAGGATGACCCTGGATGTGTAGGCTTAAAAGAACATGTGCTGTTGAATAAGAGGACAGTCCCAGGATTTATTTCAACACCACCTTAAAATAACCTCCACCAAAAATACCATTTTCAACAAACTCAAATAAGAGAAAAAGAGGAAGAAAGATGTTACGGGGAAAGTAAATGGAGAACAGATGCTAGGCCCATTGTATCTCAAAGAATAAATGTATGGAGTGATCTATTAAATATCATTGGTTTAAAAACAATAATCATGTTAAAAAAATAAAATAAAACAGTCTCAGGAGACTGAGTCCTTGCCATGAAGCTCTACAGAAAGTCAAGGGCTTATTTTGATGGTGATTTTCTTCCAAAAGTATTTCCAAAATTCTAAAATGCTTCTGAAGTTGACGTATTTTTGACAAAGGCACTATTAGAAAAGCATAGACTGTCTACTTATATAGCTCTATGGGAAAACATTTTTCCAAGGGCAAGTTGTGCCAGTTGGAACTTAATGCTGGTCCAAAGAGAGGAGACAGCCAGTCATGGAGAGAACCAAGTCATACACACCCCTCCCACCATATTCTGGCAAGTATCAGGGCCAGAGGACAGAAGGGTACAGCCGTCGACCCAGGGCAAGGCCATGTTCCAGCTCATTTACACATTCCCATGCCTCACCCAGGGCTCCCAGCCCCCAATGACAGACCCATAATCCACGCCACATTCTTCTCCTTCTCCTCCCTCTGGAGGCCATCACTGCCATTCTGAAAAATAAGGATAAAGCAGAATGCTTTGCAGACACCAAGATGCGGTGGCTTCTTCTGGGCCCAAGAAGAAAGGCTGCACTGCTCTCCTATCACAATGAGCTGAGGCTACCAAGGACAGTGAGGACCCACTCACCCAGCACAGCGTGACCCCTCCAGCTGGACACCCAAGACCTGCCTCTGTAAGCCCACCTTCCCTTGACCACTCCACAGCACAGCGACCACCCTCTACCCTGTGGATGGCTGGGACCCCTCTGGTCATTGCTATTTACTTCACATTTACCCCATGCTGCCTGCTCTTTTCACCGGACAACTGGCATTGTTTCTGCAAATATATAGCCTCAAGGCAGGCATGGATTCTTTCATTCCCACTATCCTCTGCGGCACCATGAGCAACGCTAGGTCCACACTTACATTAGAACTGTGGGGAGAAAGAAGGAGGCACAGTCTGCAGCTTATTGGCTTCCTGAAATGAGAGACCACAGAAGTGATCTCAGAGCAACATCACAACCCATGATTGTAGGACCCGAAGGGCAGGCACTGTGCCCTTTTCACCTTTCCATCCTGAATCCGAGCACGGGTATGTGCTAACATATTTTCCAGTGAATCAAAATTAACATTATCATAAAAACGAAGTATGTGAGGGCTTGCTTGTAGGTAGAATCCGGCAAGATTAACTAGGAATGTTTTATTACTGATTTTGAATGTTCAGACAAGAAGGTAAGAAATGTTCAAGCGTGGAAGATGTTGCAAGCACAAAACAAGAAACAGAGATGGGGAAAAAAAAAAAAAACCTTCACTTGTGAAAGGGAAAACTAAGTGCCATGCAAACAACTTAGAACTAAGACTTTTGACTTTTTTCCACAGCTGGGAGATGGTATGCAGCTGTTGTTGAGAAATCAGTTTTTAAAAGCTGCTGTGAACACAAGCCCACAGGTAAAAATAAAAGCTACACCATTAAACTAGATTTGAGATTTTTTTTTTTTAAGTCCACTAGTCGTGACACAGGGTGAAGGTTACCCCATTGGTGAAGAATCTGAGAAGTTTCAAGAAAGGTAGTTTGCCTCTGCTTTAGGTCATAAGTTCCCTATGTGACTACTGTATATGAATACATAGCTCTTCATAACATCCTTCTTTGTCAAGTTAAGACTAATCAAGACACCAGTGTCCTGTCAGTTTGCGGGTACGCTGCGGAGCTGAGCTTCCAGTTACTGTGCAAGATGTTTTTTTCATGCTGTCATTTGTAATAAGCTTTGTGAAAATCCATGGGATTACAGCTTTGGTTACACTGTTAAGTTTAAAACCTGATTTTCCTTGCAAAACTAAAATCTGTGAGGTTGGTACCAAGTCCGGGTACATTTTTTACTGGAAGCCATTCTTCTATTTTCTTGTAAATTACTTTTGAATTAACCAAATATTAGCATAATTGTGTAAACAAATAAGAATAAAAATGGTAAGGAACAAGGCTGTTGAAAGGTAGTGAAGCTTGGACACAAGATCACATTAAGCTATTCCCTTCATGCATTCATTCATTAAATGATTATTCATTGTGCATCTCTACTCTGTGCCAGGCACAGAGCGCTCTGGGCACTGGGGATACAGCAGTCACAAGACAAAGGCACTGCGCACATGGAGCTTGCATTCAGCTTGGGAATGAGTGGGCAGGAAACAGGTAATAAGCAAAATAAATACACATATGCATGCCAGAGGATGCTAGGGAGGAGAGTCAAACAGGGTAAGCAGGTGGGTGTAGAGAGGCACCAGCAAGTCCACTAAAGTCCCCTCGAATCAAATGATTGGCTATTTCAGTCGAGAACCTAAGTAAGAGAGCCGGCTGTAAGGAAATCTGGAGAAAGAACATTCCAGGCAAAAGGAACCACAAGTGAAGGCCCTGAGTTGGAACAGCTTGGACATGCTCAAGGGTCTACAAGGAGTTGATGTCTGGACCAGAGTCTGTGAGGGGCGAAGAGCAGGAGAGGAGGAGCCACCCCAAGTGGCCAGAGTGATCTGTGGCATCTTCCAGGACAATGTGGGGACTCTGGCTTTCACTCTGAGTGAAGTGGGAAACAACCAGGGGGTTTCCAGGGGAAGGGTAACAGGATTTGGCAAATCTAAAAAAATGGAAGATTTTCTAAGGTCTTGCTTACAGTGATTATATGACTATAAACATGTGTTTAAAGAATATGGCAATATTTTTCAATTTAATTCTTTCCTACAATGTAAGTTCCATGAAACTAGGGACCCTGTCTTTCCAGTTCACCAGTAGATCTCCAGGGGCCTAAAACAGTACCTGGCCTCCAGGAAGCACTCGAGAAATATTTGATGAAGGTACATGTGAACGATTAAATGCATGAATAGGGTCTTTGAATCTATCCACTTAACTCAAGAAGGCAGAATCCCTTTCTTCAACCTCCACTCCCCAAACTGGCTGAACAGTTCACTTCGACATGTAAGTACTGTGTAAATGCACCTGGAATGTTCTAAATGACTTTTATGTTGCTACATTGCCCTAGGGGATGACATTTTCTTTCATAGCTTGGCAATAAATTTATTTCTCCGGGAATCTGTGATAAGCAGTGTTTTAACAAATGAAAAAAGAGAAAAGTAAACACACAATTTTTATAAAGTTGTCATAGCCTGCCACAAAACTTTAAGTGGGGGTTATTTTTAAACTATTTTAAATGGCTGTGGGAGGAAGGGTTGGGTTTATATCCTGGGAAGTACTTTTACTCCCAAAGGCTTCAACTTAGCTGTCCACAAGGGGAAAGGGCACTAAAAAAAAAAAAAAAAAAAAATAGTTTAGACTGTTCCTGGCCTAAGAAATATGGTACAAAATGAGCTGCTTGGACTCTGAGTGCAACACAAGAATACAAAACTGAACCATCACACGGGACAAAGTCATGGAATCCTGAGCGTTTGGTCAAATGGTTTAATTTCATGCATACTTCACAGCTTGTCCCGTTCAGAAAAGCCAATAAAAATAAGCTTTAAGTAAGGATGAGAAAAATATATGTACATCTGCTCTGTGAAAACAAACATTCCAGACACTGTTTTTCTGGTGGGGATAGGACAGAAGTGATAACCAAACAGAATGAGTTAATGATGAAAGTTCAAGGACAAATACTGAAATTTACTAATCACTAAATAAAGCAGACACATATACAACGTGACAGTTTCAGGTCTGTCATTCCTCACAAGATTTCCAAAGTTTCAAGGCATATAATGCCTCCATTATATCCCTTTTGAAAACTTTAATGTTATCATGTTACTTTCGTCCACAAAAATCAAAGTGTGTCTCTCTGCATGCAGACACTGGAAAACATCGCAGGGAGATGTCACTGAGGCCTTTTCTAGAGGAACATCGGCCACTGCAGAGGCTTCCTGAACAAAACTCGACATCTTCCCTAAAACCCATGCTGATCCACATTCATCCGTGTTGGATAAATCAATGTTTTTATGAAAGAAAAATATGCTCTCAAATATGGGTGTGAAGTTGAGTAGGGTTAGAGGAAGGCAGCCTTTCCAGAGTGCCTTCAGAGGAAACAACGTCGCCCATTGTACAGCGGGGAAGTGAATGAGTCAAACGAAATGCTTGGATTAAGAAAATGTTTTCTGTTATCAAATTTCATAGTTTTTTCAGCATACAAACCTGTGGCCACCTCTTTGTGCAATAAAGATGATAATAAAAATAACAAAGCAGCTGTAATGTGCTGAATGCCAAGTTTTTATGTGCTTTAAATGTATTCTCCGGTTGGGTCTCCTAACTGGGTATAGATGAGGACAGCAAGGCTTTGAGAGGCCTCAGGTGACTCATTCAAGATCCTGTCTCTACTACAATAATCAAGACTGTGTGATACAAGTTAAGGATGGACATGAAGATCAGAGAAATACAGCTGAGAGTCCAGTAAGAAACTCATGCATCCATGGCCTATGCAAAATCAATTCGCTAGGGAATGGATTTTCCACAAGAGTGCCAAGACAATTAAGAGAAGACTTTTCAATAAATGGTGCTGGGACCACTGGAATTCCACATGAAAACAATGAATTTAGACCTCTAATTCACACCAAATATAAAAATTAATTCAAAATGGATCAAAGACCTAAACTGTGTAAATCTTTGTAACCTTGGATTTGGCAATGGTTTCTTAGATAAGGCACCTAAAGTACAAACAACCAAAGAAAAATAGACAGACTTCTATCCGTCAAAATTAGAAATTGAGCTTCAAAGAATAAGAAAATGAGAAAAAACAACCCACAGAACAGAAGCAAACATTTGCAACTCATATATCTAATAAGGATCTGGTATCTAGAATGTATAAAGGTCTAGAATCCAGAATATATAAAGACAACTCAACAATAAAAAGATAATCAATTTAAAATAAACAAAAGGCTTAAAACGTAACATAGGAGAAAATCTCAATGATCTTGGATTTGGAAATAACTTTTTAAATACAACACCAAAGGCGTAATCTATTAAAAAAGAACTGATAAGCTAGACTTAATTAAAATTAAAAACTTCTCTGCAAAAGACACTGCCAAGAAAATGAAAAGCAAAGCCACAGATTGGGAGAAAATATTTGCAAAAGACATTTCTCATAAAAAAAAAAAAACCTGGTTTAAAAAAATGGGCCAAAGACTTTAACAGACACATCACCAAAGGTACACTGATGGCAAATAAGCACATGGAAAAATGCTCATCATATTTCATCAGGGAATTACAAATTAAAACAGCAATGAGATACTACTACACACCTATCAGAATGACCAAAATCCAAAACTCTGACACCAAATGCTTGTGGATGAGGTTGTGGAGCTACAGAAACTCTCATTCATTGCTGATGGGAATGTAAAATGGTACAGCCAGTTTGGACAACAGTTGGGTGATTTCTTACGAAACTAGACATCATCCTGCCATACAATCCAGCCACGCACTCTTTGGCATTTATCCAAAGGAGCTGAAAACTCATGTCCCCACAAAAACATGTTACAGCGATATTTATAGCAGCTTTATTCACAATTACCAAAACTTGGGAGCAACTAAGATGTCCTTCAGTAGGTGAAGGGATGAATGTGGTACATCCAGACAAAGGAATATTATTTAGCATTAAAAAGAAAGGAGCTATCAAGCAATGAAAAGATATGGAGAAAACCTGAATGTGTATTACACTGAAAGAAGCTAATGTGAAAAGGCTACGTAATATATGGTTCCAACTATATGATATTCTGGAAAAAGGCAAAACTCTGGAGACACTAAAAAGATCAGTGGTTGCCAGTGGTTGGAGGAGGGGGGGGGAAGAAGGATAAACAGGTGGAACACAGGATTTTGAGGGCAATGAAACCATTCTATATGATACTATAATAATGGATACATGTCATTATAAATGTGTTCAAACCCATCAAATGTACAACAGCACAATGAACCCTAATGTAAACTATGGACTCTGGGTGATAATGATGTGTCAGTGTATGTTCATCATTAGTAACAAATGTACCACTCTGATGCAGATGTTGATAATGGGGAAAAGCATGTATGTATCAGGGCAGGAGGTATATGGGAAATCTCTATACCTTGTGCTCAATACTTCTGTGAACTTAAAACTGCTTTAAAAAACCAAAAGGTACTTAAAAAAATAAGCAAAGTGTTTGAATAGATATTTCTCCAAAGAAGATATACAAATAGCCCACAGGCACATAAAAAGATGTTCGACATCACTTACCATCAGGGAAATGAAAAGCATCACAATGAGATCTCACTTCACACCCATTAGGATAGTTATAATCAGAAAGACACAGTAACAAGTGTTGGCCAGAGAAATCAGAACCCTCATACATTGCTGTTGGGCCTATAAAATGGTGCAGCCGCTTTGGAAAACAATATTAGTTTCTCAAAAGGTTAAACGTATAGTTACCATATGACCCCAATATTTCAATCCTGGGTATATACTCAAGAGAACTGAAAACATATGTTCACATGAAAAAACTTGTACATAAGTGTTCATAGTAGCCTTATTCACAAAAAAACAAAATAGGGAAACAACCCAATATCTATCAACTGATGAATGCATAAACAAGTGTGGGTGTTGGGTGTATCCATACAATGGAATATTATCCAGCCATGAAAAGGAACATAGTACTAATTTATGCTACAATATAGATGAAACTTGCAAATGAAATGAACAAAGCCAGTCACAATAGGCCACATAGTGTATGACTCCATTTACACAGAACGTCCAGAACAGGTTAACATACAGAACCAGAAAGCAGACTTGTGGTTGCCAGGAGTGTGGGCAGAGACACACAAGGACCGCCTGCTAACGAGTATGAAGTTTCTCTTGAGGGCGGTGGAAATGTTGTGAAATTAGACAGTAATGATGATTCCACAAAATGCAACAAAATGCACTGAACTGTACATTTTAAAAGAGTGAATTTTATGGTATGCAAATTATTTCTCATCTTTAAAATTATGCCAAAAGTAAAAAAAAAAAAAAATGTATCCACAAGTAAGTGGCAGAACCAGAATTTAAACCGTGGGCACCTGACTTCAGAGCCACACTACCTCTATCAGGCTAATAATTGATGTATATTTGCCAAATTAAGGATAGCAGAAATCCCTTCCTTCCTTCCTTCCTTCCATCCATCCTTCCTTCCTCCCACCCTTCCCCCTTCCTTCCTCCCTCCCCCCTTTCCTTCCTTCCTCCCTCCCTCCCTCCTTCCCTCCTTCCTCCCTCCCTTCCTTCCCTCCTTCCTTCAACAAATTCGCTCAGTTAATAAATACTTATTGAGCAAACGGTATGTGGCAGGCAAAGTATTTGTTGGCTTTTTTCTTTATTGTGGCAAAATACACAACATAAAATTTACCATTTTAACCATTTTTAAGTGCGCCATTTGGTGGCATTAAGAGCATTCTTAGTATATAACCATTTCCACACATTTTCATCTCCTAAAACTCTGTAACTCTCACTTCCCTTACCCCCAGGCCCTGGTAACTTCTACTTCTGTCTCTAAGAATTTCTTCATTCTAGATACCTCATATTAAATGGAATTATACAATATTTGTCCTTTTTTGTCTGCCTTATTTTACTCAGCAAAACATCTTAAGGGTTCATCCAATTTGTACTATGTATCAGAACTTCATTTCTTTTTATGGCTGAATAATATTCCACTACATGTATCCACCACAATCTATTCACCCATTCATCTGTTACCGAACACACGGATTGTCTCGACTCACACGGATTGTCTCCACTCACACGGATCGTCTCCACTCACACGGATTGTCTCCACTCTTTGGCTATTGTGAATAATGCAGTGATGAACATGGGCATACAAGTATCTGTTTGTTTTCCTGTTTTTAATTCTTTTAGGTGTACAGCTAAAAGTGGATTGATGGGTGATATGGTAATTCTATGTTTAACTTTTTGAGGAACCGCCAACCCATTTTCCACAGCAGCTGCACCATTTTGCATTCCCATCAGCAATGTGTAAAGGTTCCAATTGCTCCACAACCCTGCCAACCCTTGTTATTTTCATTCTTTTCACAATGGCCATCCTAATGGGTATGAAGTATCTCATCGTGGTTTTGATTTGCATTTCCCTAACAGCTCGTGATGTTAGGCATCTTTTCATGTGCTTATTGGCCATTTGTCTATCTTCTTTGGAGAAATGTATATTCAAGTCCTTCACTCATTTTTTAATTGAGCTGCTTGGTTTTTGTTGTTATTGTTAAGTTATAAATGTACTTGTTTGTTAACAGATGCAAATATATGAACCAGAGAAAATAAAGCAAAGCAGGATCTCTCATATTATAAAAGAATCATCCCATATTTAAATATTACATGCCTCTCATGCTAAGAAATGTATTTGTTTATAGTCCATGTTGGTGGGTGATTTGTGAAGTCAGCAAAGAAGATTAAGCTATTGAAAGTAAATATTTATGTACATGATATATAATAGACTACTCAACATTAAACAGTCCTTAAAAACAATGGAATCCAGAGGGAACTATGATCAAACACACACAAACATATGTGTCAGAAAATTTTCCAAAGTGTATATCTATTGACTGAATTTATTTCATCAGATTACTCTCAAAAAGACTTGAGGCCTTTATAAAATATATATGATAAAAAATAAATAGTGCTATGAAAAATAAAGCATGTCACTCTGGTATTGTCATTCTGTAGTTCCTTAAGGGAGTACCCAGGTTTTACTAAGGAAATCACCTGTGTGTCTAACAGAACTCTCCAACTGACCTCTGGATTCCCTCTCACCCTGCCTCCAATCTTCCTCTCGTAGCTCTTCCAATCTTGACAATCCATCTTTTCAGTGGTGGGGCCAACAACCTTGGTGTTATCCTTGACTCCTCTTTCCCTCTACTCTCATACCTACTCCATCAGTACATCCTCACCACTCTACTTTTAAATTATTATATCCAGTTTATTCTCACTCCACTCCTACACCCCAGCCCTCTCTTTCCATTTTTGCTTACCCTCCCACCTCCAACCACTTTACTTTACCTGAGACCCTGCTAAATGTAAGTCAGAGTTCGGATCCCTTCCACAGATCTCCACACCCAGAGTGAAGGTCTGTACATTACCTGTACAGCTCGTTCCTTGTCAAACCTCATTTCCCACTACCCCAACTCACTGACTTCGACCACACTGTCTCTCTGCTATTCCTGAAGATTCTAAGTACAATCACTTAAGGACCTTGGCTCCCGATGTTCCCTCTGCTTTCCTTAGATATGCAGATAGATTGCTTCCTCACTTTCTTAGGTCTCTGCTCTAATACCATTTTATCAGGAAGGCCGTGATATCATTATATATAAAATAACAATCCTAACTCACTCCAACCAACATCACCCTCGCACTTTATTTCACTATTTTTCTTGTCGTTTTCTCCATCGCACACACACACAGAGTCTGTATCCCCCTAATTAGAAAAAGCTACCTGGTAGCTCCTTGCATTTATATATAAACACTGAATGAATGAACATGGATTCTTTTTATTTTACTTTAAATTTTTTATTGTTATGTTAATCATCATACATTACATCATTAGTTTTGGATGTAGTGTTCCATGAT
Source organism: Zalophus californianus (assembly GCF_009762305.2). Taxonomy (NCBI): domain Eukaryota; kingdom Metazoa; phylum Chordata; class Mammalia; order Carnivora; family Otariidae; genus Zalophus; species Zalophus californianus. The sequence continues at coordinate 182,125,167 of NC_045596.1, forward strand.
TCATTGTTTGTGCATAACACCCAGTGCTCCATGCAGAACGTGCCCTCTTTAATACCCATCACCAGGCTAACCCATCCCCCCACCCCCCTCCCCTCTAGAACCCTCAGTTTGTTTTTCAGAGTCCGTCGTCTTTTATGGTTCATCTCCCCCTCTGACTTACTCCCCTTCATTCTTCCCCTCCTGCTATCTTCTTCTTCTTTTTTTTTCTTAACATATATTGCATTATTTGTTTCAGAGATACAGATCTGTGACTCAAGAGTCTTGCACAATTCACAGCGCTCACCATAGCACATACCCTCCCCAATGTCTATCACCCAGCCACCCCGTCCCTCCCACCCCCCCACCACTCCAGCAACCCTCAGTTTGTATCCTGAGATTAAGAATTCCTCATATCGGGCGCCTGGGTGGCTCAGATGGTTAAGCATCTGCCTTCGGCTCAGGTCATGATCCCAGGGTCCTGGGATCGAGTCCCGCATCGGGCTCCCTGCTCCTTGGGAGCCTGCTTCTCCCTCTGCCTCTCTCTCTCTCTCTGTCTCTCATGAATAAATAAATAAATAAAAGTTAAAAAAAAGAATTCCTCATATCAGTGAGGTCATATGATACGTGTCTTTCTCTGATTGACTTATTTCACTCAGCATAACACCCTCCATGAACATGGATTCTTAAGTTCTGTGACACAGTGTGTGTTCTGTATACCCAAGCCCCACACGGGACAACCAGACTTCAACTAAACTTTTGCTGAACCTACAAGAAGTGAGGATCTCAAGAAGTGCAAGTGGTTTTTAAGGAATGCTTAACCACAACTCCTGTGATAATTTGGTTCAGACAATCCATTCCCACTTGGAAAACTAAAGAAAATATAACTGTCACAGCTCCACTTCTAAGTAGATTGTTTTACTATAACCTATCAGCCTCATGTTTGAAGTATAAGAGCATATTTGATGACCAAGACTACTCCCAATACTGTTAAATGTTGTGCAATAAAAGAACCTCTAACAATTGGGCAATAATCTGTCTTTAGACAGATCTGAATCAAAACACAATGTAGGGCTTGATTCCTTTGATAAAACCAAGCTGCAAGAATAAGAAAACATGAGGGGAATGTTTGATAATACAGAGGTAATCCCTTAACTTGAAGGCAAGAATGCAAGAAAGGACCGCAGAAGTTCCCAGGATTGTGGCGGTAAAACCACTGAGAACCCAAACTGCATTCTCTTGCCTGCTCTCAACAGCAAAACACAAGATTGTGTAGTTGTTGAGAGCATAGGCTTTTGAAGCCATATTGTCTGGTTTTGAATCCTCACTCTGCCCCGATAGCTGGCTGACTTACCTCAGTTTCCTCATCTGTGAAATGGGGCTAATAATAGAAATTACCTCATAGCGTAATTTTAGGGCAAATAAATTAATATAGTGCCTAACACTTAGCAGTACTACTTAAAGATTTCCTTTCATCAGTACTATTACTGTATTGCTACTGTTATAAGCAGCCACAAAAAACATTCCATCTTACCAAAGGCAGAATATAAATTAATGAGAAGCCACCCTTCACATACCATTCTCAAGAATAATAAAAAGAAAGTTCCTCTGCTACACTGGTTGCAGAAAATTCTAGAGGCAAATCTAGTATAAGTCATCAAAAAGGTTTAAAATATATATAATAACCAAGTAGCACAAAGTGAAATTAAGAAAACAATCCCATTTACACTTGCACCAAAAAGAATGAAATACCTAGGAATAGATTTAAACAAGGAGGTGAAAGACCTGTACTCTGAAAACTTTAATATGTAGATGACAGAAATTGAAGATGACAAGAATAACTAGAAAGAAAGATATTCCATGCTCATGGATTGGAAGAATGAATATTGTTAAAATGTCCATAGTACCCAAAGCAATCCACAGATTCAACGCAATCCCTATCAAAATGCCAACAGCATTTTTCACAGACCTAGAATAAACAATCCTAAAATTTGTACAGAACTGTAAAAGACCCTAAATAGCCACAGCAATCTTGAGAAAGAACAAAGGTGGAGGTGTTATAATGCCAGATTCCAAGATATACTACAAAGCTACAGTAATCAAAACAGTATACTACCGGGACAAAGACAGACACATAGATCAACAGAATGGGCTAGAGAGCCCAGAAATAAACCCATGCTTATATGGTCACTTAATCTATGACAAAGGAAGCAAGAACACACAATGGGGAAAAGAGGCTCTTCAATAAATGGTGCTAGGGAAACTGGACAGGTATATGCAAAAGAATGAAACTGGACCACTTTCCTATACCGTACTCAAAAATAAACTCAAAATGGATTAAAGAGGTAAGTGTGAGACCTGAGACCATAAAACTACAAAAAGATAACACAAGCAGTAATCTCTTGGACATTGGCCTTACCAACATATTTATGGATATATGGATATGTCTCATCAGGCAAGTAAAACAAAAGAAAAAATAAACTACTGGGACCACTCCAAACTAAAAAGCTCTGCCCAATAAAGGAAACCATTAACGAAACAAAAAGGCAACCTACTGAATAGAAGATATTTGCAAATGATATGTCCAATAAAAGGTTAATATCCAAAATACATAAAGAAATTATACAACTCGATGCCAATAAAGCAAATTATCTGATTTAAAAATGGGCAGAGAACCTTAACTGACATTTTTCTAAAGAAGACATACAGATGGCAAACAGACACACAAAAAAGATGCTCAGCATCACTCATCATCAGGAAAATGCAAATCAACACCACAATGAGATATTACTTCACACCAGTCAGAAAGGCTAGCATCCAAAAGATAAGAAATAACAAGTGTTGATGAGGATGAGAAAAAGAAACCCTTGTACACTGTTGGTAGGAATGTAAATTAGTGCAACCTCGGTGGATAATAGTATGAAAGTTTCTCAAGAAATTAAAAATAGAAATATCATATGATCTGATAATTCCACTCTTGGGTATTTACCCTAGGAAAATGAATACACTAATTTGAAAAGTTGTACGCACCCCAATGTTCACTGCAGCATTATTTACAATGGGCAAGATGTGGAAGCAACCCAAGTATCCAGCAATAGATGGAGAAAGAAGATGTGGTGTGTGTGTACACACACACACACACACACACACACACACACACACACACACACACGGTGGAATATTACTCAGTCATAAAGAAGAATGAAATCTTATCATTTGCAATGACATGAACGGACCTAGAAAGTATTATGCTAAGTGAAATAAATCAGTCACAAAGACAAATACCATATGATTTCATTTACATGTGGAATCTAAAAAACAAAACAAATGAACAAACAAAAGAGCGGAAATGGACTCATAAATACAGAGAACAAAGTGGTGGTTGCAATAGATGAGGGGAGTGGAGGGATGGGCAACAGGTGAAGAGGACTAAGAATTATAAACTTCCAGTTATAAAGTAAATAAATTACAGGGATGAAAAGTACAACATACGGAATATAGTCAATACTCTACTAACATTGTACGGTGACAGAGAGTGATTTAACATGGTGAGCACTGGGTAATGTAAAGAATTGTTGAATCGCTATGTTGTACACCTGAAACTAATATAACATGTCAACTATACTTCAATGATAACAATTAAAAATAAATAAAAATATATAGAAAAAGAACCTGACAATGTACCTTAGAAATTTAATCTGAGGCAACAGGGATTGCACAACAATTTAAATACACTGATGTTTATCACAGTTCTTTATTATAGGAACAAAAATGGAGACAAGTATCAAATACTAGGGGATAAATTGTCAAAAACTATGAAGTGTCTGAGATTTTAACCTACTTGCAACATATAAGTTAGCTTCTCATGGTTTCATGGCTGCTGACAGAAGACACGAGACTCCTGGGTCAGAAACAAAGGACTTTATTACTCATTGCACACATAGAATCATGAGTATCATGTTTCCATCAGCTCTCCATGCCCCCACCCTACCTCCAAGTCTAAGGGGCAAGATGGAGCAGCCTGGATGGATGTTGCACAGAGAGTAGATCTGTGTCACAGATGAGGAAACTCGGAGCTTAGAGTTTAAGAAAAGTCAATTTCATAAGAAGTATGCCAGCAACCCTAACCAACTTCTGCCTCCAAGGAAAACATAATGTTTATTATCTTGGACCACAAACAAATTTTCCTTTTGCCCCTGAGGGAGAAACTATTTCTATCTTCCAAGGCCATTTGCAATAAAATCATCCTTGAGAAGGTAGTTCAGAGCAAAAGCGCAGAAACATTTAAGAGCCACAGAGAATCGCCTCCCAACATGAAATAATTTATGATGTATCCAACGTGAGATGCTGTAGTCATGACCGCTTTTCATAAGAATGTTTAATAAAATGAGAAAAAATATTTATAGTGTATTATGACATATAAAAAACCAGGTCTTATCCCCCCAAATTATATACAAAGAAAGAAAATGAACTTAACTCTTTATATTATTTTTCTATTTATATGTAAAGAAAGGGCTGAAAATCTATACCAAGTTAACAGCAGTTTTTCCTGGGTTTTGAGATACGCATGACTTTTATTTTCTTTCTGCTCTTTTGAACTAAATTTTCTGTGATATACTTTTATAAGCAGAAAAAAAGGCTTTTCAAAAAATATACATAGATATGACTGACACCTAAAGTACAAGTGATAAAAGAAAAAAATGCATAAGTGCATCAAAACTAAAAACCTTTATACTTCAAAGGATGCCATCAAGACTACGAAAAGAAAACTGACAGAATGGGAGGAGACATTTGCAAGTCATATATCTAGTTAGGGACCTGTATCCAGAATATATAAAGAACTTTTTTGCAACTAAATAAGTAAATAAATAAAAAGACAAATAATGTAACTTAAAAATGATTGAAGGATTTAAACAGATGGTTCTCCAAAGAAGATAAAACCAATGGTCACTAAGCACATGAAAAGACAGGCAACATAATTAGTCATTAGGGAAATGCAAATCAAAACTATGATAAATACCACTTTACACCCACTAAGATGAATAAAAGAAAAAAGACAGTAATAAGTGCTGACAAGGATACAGAAAAACTGGAATCCTCATACATTGTTGGTGGAACTTTGAAACGTTACAATGACTTCATTACAGGTCCTCAAAATGCTAAACCTAGGGTTACCATATGATTCAGCAATTCCACTCTTAGAGAAGTGAGATTCCACCCAGGAGAAAGAAAAACATATGCCCACACAAAAACTTGTATACAAAAGTTCATAGGAGCATTATTCATAATAGCCCAACAATGGAAACAAGATAAATATCCATCAATTGATAAGTGGATAAACAAAATCTTGTATATCCATAGAATGCATAGAAAGTAATGAAGTACTGATACATGCTACAACATGGATGAACCTTGAAAACATTATGCTAAGTGAAAAAAGCAAGCCACATGTTGTAGGACTCAATTTATATGAAATGTCCAGAAAAAGCTAATACACAAAGACAGAAAGTGCACTGGTGGTTGATGGATAAGGAGGGAGAAATGGGAGTGATTGTTACTAAGTATGGGTTTCTTTTTGGAGTGAAGACATGTTCTGGAATCAGATAATTGTGTTGGTGAATATACAAAAAAGGACACAATTATATACTTTAAAAGAATTAATTTTATAGTATGTGAATTCTAAGTTATTAAATATATATGTAAATATATATACACACACACACACACCATCCACATAATAAAATCACCAATTATTAAAATGAAAACAGATATAAGTAGGTAATATAGAGAAAAAACAAAATGCCAAAATCATGTTTGAAAAGGTTTCAACATCACTAGTAAAAAAAAAAAAAACACCACAATGAAAGAATGAAGTACCATCCTCCTTCTTTAAATTAGCAAATATTTTTATTTTTTTTTTAGGCTTTCTTTGACTTTATTTTTTGTATTAAAAACATATCATATTGGTTTCAGACCTACAGGTCTGTGATTCATAATACCCAGTAGCAAATTTTTTTTCTAAATAATAAAGCAATGGCACAGTGAGAAGGACACTATACCTAAAATCAATTTCTAAAACTTGATATGTTTTTGTAAAGTCATTTGGCAATATATATCAATCATTCATCTTCTGTGACACAGTAATTCCATCTAGGGTTCTATCCTAAGGGAATAATCACATATGCAGATAATAATTAATAAACAAGATTTTCATCATAACATTATTGTAATAGCCTTATGGGGAAATGGTTAATGTGATAATGATATTTCTGTATTATAAAACATCACATAGTCTTCTAAAAGCATGTTTTCAAAGACCACAATACAGTAAGTTAAAAAAGGCATACTACAAAATTGAGCTGGGTGATCCTTAATTTCTAAACAAACAAATAAAAAGGTTGAGTATTCATGAGATAAAAAAAAAATGGCAGGAGGAAATATATTCAAATATTAACAGCAGTTAATTTCTATATCAATTCTAATATAGAATCAAAAATAATACTTTTATAACCTGAAAATTATTATTTGTTAAATGAAATTGAAAGAAGAGATAACGCTTAGTGCTAATGATATACTAGTAGTGAATGACACAGAAAAAGAATCTTCTCAGGAGTCTACTGAGCTCTCTCAATCACAGAGAACACTTGCAAATCAGATCACTATTTTCAAATGGGGGACATGGAATTTTGTAATTATAAGTTGGTAAGTTTGACATTAATTCAAGGCAAGATTCTAAAATTGCTTCTTTAATGGAATTTTGTATGAACCTAGAAAAGGAAACCATCAGTCAGCAGGAACATTATGGATTCACTCAGTCATCATCACAGACAACTTCATTTTTTTCTTCAATAAGCTATCTGGAGAGGTGATAAAGGACAAGTTTCTCAAATGGTAGATGGCACCAAACTGAAAGAACAAGTTAATCTGCTATCAGGATTGAGATCCTGGGAGATGGGGGCAAAGTAGCTTTGGTTACTAGGAAGTCACATCCACCTAACCTAGTTTCTTTCTTGGATGAGATCATGGATGAGGTAACAGGAGGTGAGCTTGTTAAAATGCCAATGGTACAAACCAAGAGGGGCAGAAGTGTAGCAGATCAAAAGACAGAATAAGCAATTAAGCAATAAACCAAATCCAATGAGACTACACTCAACAAAGATGAGGGTAAGACACTATCACTCAAGGAAAAGGCAGGGCAGGCTTGACTGCACAGCACAATGTGTGGAGCTAACTTAAGGGTTCTCTTCCACACTCAGTTCACCAAAAGGCCACTGAGATGTGGCTCTGTGGAACACACGATTTAAAAATCATTATTGAATTTTACTTTCTCCCAATTCAACAAAACCTGCAGTAAACATATTTTTGTAACTCACTTAGTAAAACATCCAGGATGGTAAAGGGACTTAAACGAAGCCACTGGTTGGTTACCAGAACAGGTGGCACTAAGCTAACTACTCAGGTAGGAGGGAAGCATTAGGGAGATGACAGCATCAAATGAAATACCTGAAGGGCCCTTTCCTGGAAGGACGGTTGATGTACTACTGGGCAATCTCCCAATGAACAGAGCTAGACCTAACTGCCAAAAACTAAAGTGAAACAGATTTTTACTAAATATAAAGAAAACTTCTTAATGTTTAGAGCTGTCCATGGTCATTATGGACTGCCAAGGGACACAGTGAGTTCTGTGCACGAGAAGTATGAAACTTGGAGTAGCTGGGCACTTGGCTTAGAGGAAATTCAAACATGAATCTAGAACAGAGAAGAACTACAAAACCCACCAGAAAACAGCTAAAAAAAATAGCAATAAATACATACCTATCAATACTTATTTAAAATGTAAATGGACCAAATGCTCCAATCAAAAGACACAGTCTGGCTAAATGGATAAAAAAACAAGACCCATATATACGCTGCCTCCAAGAGACTCACTTCAGACCTAAAGACACACACAGACTGAAAGTGAAGGGATGGAAAAAGCTATTCTATGCAAATGGAATGAAAAGAAACCTGGGGTAGCAATACTTATATCAGACAAAGCAGACTTTAAAAACAAAGACTGTAACAAGAGACAAAGAAGGTCGTTACAAAATGATAAAGGGATCACTCCAAGGAGATATAACAACTGTAAGTATCTATGCACCCAACATAAAAGCACCTAAATATGTAAAGCAAATACTAACAGACATAAAGGTAGAAACTGACAGCAATACAATATTGAAGATTTTCACACCCCATATACATCAATGGACAGATCATCCAAAGAGAAAATCAATAAGGAAACAGAGTCCTTAAATGATACATTAGACAAAATGGATTAATAGATAAATAAAAAACATGCCATTCAAGCACAGAAGATTCCTTTCAAGTGTACATGTAACATTCTCCAGAATAGATCACATGTTAGGCCACAAAACAAGTCTCAATAAATTTAAGAAGACTGAAATCAAGCATTTTTTCCAACCACAATGATATGAAATTAGAAATTAATTATAATAAAAAAAAAAAACTGGGGGGAAAAACCCACAAGTACATAGAGGTCAAACAACATGCTACTAAACAACGAATGGGTCAACAAAAATCAAAGAGGAAATCCAAAAATACCTTGAGACAAATACGAATGGAAAAACAATGGTCCAAATTCTATGGGACATGGCAAAAGTATTTCTAAGGGGGAAGTTTATATTAATACCTCAAAAAATAAGGAAAATCTCAAATAAGCAATCTAACTTCCACCCAATGGACTATAAAAAGAAGAATACACAAAGCCCAAAGTTAGTAGAAGGAAGTAATAAAAATAAGAAGGGAAATAAATGAAATATAAACTTTAAAAACAATATGAAAGATCAACAAAACTAAGAGCTGGTCTGGTCCAAAGATAAGAAAATTGAAAAACCTTTAGCCAGACTCAATAAGAAAAATACAGAGATAAAATAAAATAAATAAAATCGGAAAGGAAAGAGGAGGAGGTACAACTGACACCACAGAGATACAAAGGATTATAAGAAACTACTATGGACAATTATATGCCAACAAACTGGACTTAGAAAAAAATGAATAAACCTAGAAGAAATGGATAAATTCCTAGAAACATAAAATCTTCCAAACTGAACAAGGAAGAAATAGAAATTCTGAACAGACCAAGTATTAGGATGAAATTGAATAGGTAATCAAGATAATCCCAACAAACAAAAGTCCAGATGGATTTACAGGTCAATTCTACCATATATTAAAAGAGAGTTAATATCTGTCCTTCTCAAACTATTCCCCAAAAAATAGAAGAGGAAGAAAACTTCCAAATTCATTCTATGAGGCCAGCATTACCCTGATATCAAAACTAAAAACACTACAAATAAAATAAAATTACAGGCCAATATCCCTGATGAACACGAACACAAAATCCTCAACAAAATATTACCAAACTAAATTCAACAATACATTAAAAGGATCATATAGCACAATCAAGTGGGATTTTGAAAGGATGGTTCAATATGTGTAAATCAATCAATGTGTACACTACATTAACAAAATGATAAAAACTCTCAACAGAGTATAGAGGGAACATACCCCAGCATAATAAATACCATATATGACAAACCCACTATCATACTCTACAGTGAAAAGTTGAAAGCTTTTCTTCTAAGATCAGGAAAAAGACAAAGATGCTCACTCTCACAACTTTTATTCAACATAGTACTGAAAATCCTAGCCCCAGTAATCACACAAGCAAAAGAAATGAGGCATCCAAGTTGGTAAGGAAGAAGTAAAACTGTCACTATTTGCCCACAAAATGGTATAGAAAACTCTAAAAACGCCACAAAAAAACTATTAGAATAAACAAATTCAGTAAAGTTGCAGAAGACAAAATTAATACCCAGAAATCTGTTGCTAATAAATCTATACACCAATAAATACCAGAAACATAAATTAAGAAAACAATCCCATTTACAATTCCATCAAAAAGAATGAAATACCTAGAAATAAATGTAACTAAGGAGGTTAAAGACTTGTATTCTGAAAACTAGAAGACATGGATGAAAAAACTGAAGACAGCACAAATAAATAAAAAGATATACTGTGCTCATGGATTGGAAGAATCAATATTGTTAAGATGTCCATACTACCTAAAGCAATCTATGGATTCAATGCAATCCCTATCAAAATACTAATGGCATATTTCACAGAACCAGAATAAATAAATCTAAAATTTGTATGAAACCACAAAAGACCCCAAATAGCCAAAGCAATCTTAAGAAAGAACAAAACTGGAAGTATCAAGCTCCCAGATTTCAAACTATACTACATACCTATAGTAATCAAAACATTATGGTACTGGCACTAAAACAGACACATAGATCAACGGAACAAAACAGAGCCCAGAAATAAACCCACATTTATATGGTCAATTAATCTAAAACAAAAGAGGCAGGAATAAACAATGGAGGAAAGACAGTCTCTTCAATAAATGGTGCTGAGGAAACTGGACACCTACATGCAAAAGAATGAAACTGGACCACTTTCTTACATCATATACTAAACTCAATATGGATTAAAGACCTATATATTAGGCATGAAAACATAAAGCTCATAAAACATAACATAGGCAGTAATCTCAATGACACCAGCCTTAGCAATATTTTTTTGGATCTATCTTCACAGACAAGGGCAACAAAAACAAAAATAAACAAATAGGACATCACACTAAAAAGCTTTTTTCACAACAAAGGAAACCATCAACAAAACAAAAAGACAACCTACTAAAGAAGATATTTGCTAATGATACATCTGATAAGGGACTAATATACAAAATATATAAAGAACTCATGCAACTTGACTCTAAAAAACCCCACAACAATCCGTTTAAAAAATGGGCAGAGGACCTGAACAGACATGTTCCAAAAAGACATACAGATGGCCAACAGACACATGAAAAGATGCTCTACATCGCTAATCATCAGGGAAAGAAAAATCACCACCACAATGAGATATCACCCCACACATGTCAGAATAGACAGTATTAAAAAGATAAGAAATAACAAATGTTGGCAAGGATGCAGAGAAAAGGAAACCCTCATGCACTGTTGGGGGAATGAAAATTGGTGCAGCCACTATGGAAAATAGTATGGAGGATCTCAAAAAATTAAAATAGAATTACCATATGATCCAGCAATTCCACTTCTGGGTATTTACCAAAAGGAAACAAAAATGCTAATTCAAAAAGATAGGAGCATTTTGCAGCATTATTTACAATGACCAAGATATGGAAGCAACCCGAGAGCCCTCAATAGATGAATGGATAAAGAATATTTGGCATATTTATGAAATGGAAAATCACTCCATCATAAAAAAGAATGAAGTCTTGCCATTTGCAACTACATGGATGGACCTAGAGGTATGATATTATGCTCAGTGAAGTCAGACAGAGAAAGACAAACACCATATGATTTCACTTATATGTGGAATCTAAAAAATCAAACATAAAACAAAGTAGAAACATACTCAAACATACTCGTAAGTACAGAGGACAAATGAGTGGTTGCCAGATGGGAGGAGTGGTGGATGGGCAAAGTAAGTGAAGGAGATTAAGAAGTACAAACTTCCAGTTATAAAATAAATAAGTCACAGGATGTAAAGTACAGCAGAGGGAACAGTCAATAATATTGTAATAACCATGTAGGGTGACAGATGGTGACTAGACTTATCATGGTGATCGTTTCATAATTATGTAAATGTTGAATCACTGTTGTACACCTGAAACTGATAATCCTGTATGTCAACTATACTTCAATTAAAAAAAAAAAAAACATGATTCTAGTCCATTCTCTTCTCAGATGCCTGAAATACCTCCATATCTTCACTGCCAAGAGTCAACTGTTAGATGCCTCTATTCTTTTAAAAGATAAACTAATGTCTTTTATACAAACAGATATAATTGTGGGAAACAACTCCTCTATATCAGCAAGGACTTTCTCCTCTGCCATCTCCATCCTTTGTTTCTGCTAAGACTATAAAGAATTTGCCTAAACACTGGGCCATATGAGAATCTTTCAAATACTGAAAGATATCATGGAATAACCTCTTAAGATTGTTCCTACTCTAAGGCTTTCTAGTCTGGGCAATATATATTAAGAAAACTACCAGGGATTTTCACAGGGGCTCAAAATCCAAATCCCTAATAGTAGAGACAGGTTACACAAACTACTTACATGAATAATATACACTCATTAAAACAATAAATAGGGGCGCCTGGGTGGCTCAGTTGGTTAAGCGACCACCTTCGGTTCAGGTCATGATCCTGGAGTCCCGGGATCGAGTCCCGCCCGCATCGGGCTCCCGGCTTGGCAGGGAGTCAGCTTCTCCCTCTGACACTCTCCCCTCTCATGCTTTCTCTCTCTCTCTCTCTCTCAAATAAATAAAATCTTTAAAAAAAAAAAAACAATAAATAGGTGAGTGAATTCTGAACATAAAATATATATACAAAATAACAGTGGGCAAAAAGTTCAGTATGAGAGGAAAAAGCACACTATGACTATGTAAAAAGGGCCATTGTCACAAATTAGAATTGAATTTGGAATGATAGAAATATAACTTCATGCTCACTGGGTTGGTTTTCTAAGAAACTGTTTAAATGTTCAACAATTAAATTCCATATTCCCTTCTGATGTAAATCTATCCAGACCATCTAAACAATTGTTTCCAAAGTATCTAGGTTCTGTATACTATACAAGTCATTCTATATTGTTGGAATCACATGAAGAGGAAAGTTTTAGTAATATCAAACGTAAGATGTAACCATAATTTCCCCAAAAAGTAGCATTGAATTATTATATGACCCAGTAATTCCACTTCTAGGGATACACCTAAGAGAATTAAAAACTTATTTTCAGGGGGTGGGGGATTGGGCAAAATGAGTGGAGAGGGAGATACAGGGCTCCAGTTATGGAATGAGTAAATCTTGGCAATAAAAGAGCATAAGGAATACAGTCAGTGATGTGTAATAGCCATGTAATAGTCCAGGTGGTAGCTACACCTGTGGTGACCATAGCATAATGTATAAATTTGTCAAATCACTAAATTTTACACCTAAAACTAAGGTAACATTGTGAGTCAACCATACTCAAAAAAAAAAAAAACTTATTTTCACACACACACAAACAAGTATAGGAGTGTTCATAGCAGCACTATTCATAATGATCAAAAAGTGGGAGCAACCCAAATGCCCATCAACTGGTGAATGAATAAACAGCATGTGGTATATCCACATAGTACAATATTACCCTGCATAAAAGGGAATGAAGTGTCATTACATACTACGACTTGGATGAACCTAGGAAAAAATTATGCTAAATGAAAGAAGTCACAAGAGGCCATATCTTAGATTATGATATGAAATGTCCAGAGTAGGCAAATCTAATAGAGACCAAAAGTAGATTAGTGGTTGGCTTTGGGGAATGAGGACTGACTACTAACTGGCACTGGGTTTCTTTTGGGGGGTGATGAAATGCTCTGAATTCGAGACTGGTGATGGTTGCACAACATTGTAAATGCACTAAAAAACATGAATTGTATAAAATGACTGAAATGGTAAATTTAATGTTATTTGGATTCTATCTCATTAAAACTACATATAATCACAAAATACACATCATTATATATATGTGACATAATATACTGACATCTACAAGTACTCGACACTAGATCTATTAGAGGATTTACAATACTGTCCCTAGTCACGGGTACAACACACAAGGCCTGGACCACTAACGCAAATAGTAAAAACTGAAGAACTGAAACCAAGAACTACTATTATTCAATTATTAATTTATTTACTGATGCTTAATCAGTGCCAGGAACTGTGTTGGGGGTAAACAAGACATGATCCTCACCTTTACAGGGCTCCTAGTCTAGCAGGGGAGCCAAACATTAAACACTCAAATAAATCTAAAACTTGGAACAAGGAGCATAAGGTGAAATATTGCGTTTGGTGATACAATATAACAGGCAAACCTGACTCAGGAGGAATTGGGCAATAACCACTCTGAGGAAATTCTATCTAGTCTGTAACTAGAGAGATGAGTTTTAGCCAGGGGGAGAGTGAGAATAAGAGTATCCCCTCGATGGAACAGCAGTGCAGACGTCCTGAGGCAGAAAAGAACTCACATTTGAGAAACACACAAAGGCTAGTTGTGACCAGAGGGTAGTGAATAAGAAATGATTGTCACAGAATGAGGCTGGGGAAGTGAGGAGGGGTCAGTCTACACAGGGCCTTATGGGACACTCTGAGCATCCTCATTTTATACACTGGGTACAAAGGGAAGCCACCCAGGGTGGATCAGTCGGTTAAGCGTCTGACTCCTGATTTCGGCTCAAGTCATGATCTCAGGGCTGTGAGATAGAGCCCTCTGTCAGGCTCCGCACTCAGCATGGAGTCTGACTGAAATGCTCTCTTCCTCTCCCTCTGTCCCGCACCCCGCACTCACACTCTCTAAAATAAATAAACAAATCTTTAAAAAGAGACCAAAACAAAGGGAAGCCACCCAAGAATTTCAGCGAGCAAGTAACATGACCAAATTGTGCCATCAAAGCCACCCCAGGCTCCCTCTGTGCAGAAGGGGGTAGAGAAGAGCAGAGGACAGTTACCAGTGAGTAGGCTTTTCCAGTAATGGCTCAGACCAGGAGGAAGAGGTGGAAAGAGAAGACATCTTCAAGATCAGTTTTGCAGTTTGGGAGGTCTTCACATATTTTATTTTACAACTAAAATTTACTGATGTGGGAGGAAAAAAAAAGTTTCCCGGAAAGATCAAAGCATAAACAGTAGAGATTATTTAGCCAGGATCTTAGACACACTAGCTTCAGTCCAGTACAAAACCAAATCCTACAAAACACTTCAAGCTATGTCCAGGAGTCCTGCAGCCTTTTCATATAACTGAACCCAAATTATCCCTAAGCTTCTTGCAGGGTATTTTCTTACTAGCAAGTTTTCAGACTGGTTAAAAAAAAAAAAATTCCAGACAGTGAAGTAAAAACCCAAAAGTTCACTGTGATGAGTACAGGTAATGCTTGGTGTCCTCACTTTGACCCAACTGCAAACTAGCTTGTCCTTAGAACATTTTTTTTTCTATAAAGGAACCATTCTGGGAGAGAAACACCCTGCTTAACATATGCTCTGTTAAAGGCTTCAGTTAAACATGCACACACACACAGAAAGAAATATGTGCAAAGTATTCCAGATTATTCATGTGCATCTGTCTCCTTAAACTGCACTCCAGAGACTGAAGAAGAACACAGAGGCTGTGATAGATATCATGCAGCTTATGAAGAGGAAATGAATGACTTTCATTGTAGTAGCAAAGCAACTGTATATTATATACACATACATGTGTGCACTTCTTTTCCAGTGAATTATTCTTAAAATAAAAGCCTGCTATCTACATAGTAAATATCACTGCAAACCCACAGATCAGAAAAACAAAACTTGCCAACATCCTTATATCCCTCCTTATAGCCCAAGACATGAATCATGAAATCTAAGGCAAACTACATATCCAGCTCCCCAGAGCATACTGGAAGCAAATAATAAAGATGAATATAACCATTACTAATGATATACTTTGCAACACATACTCTGTAAGTAGCCACGTTCTATTGTTCATTTATACTGTGAAAATCAGTTTTGCACTTAAAAATGCAAAATGAAAAGAGATGTTGTTTAGCCTCAAGCAATCATTTCATCATTTCCATCTTTATCACTCCTAAGGTTTCAGCTTCTTTGAGGTTGTCATCTTACATCATATGGACACAACTGCATGACAGCTATTTCAAGTGCTCCTGGTCCTCCTTGACTCCTTACATGTTAAGACTCCACTCTTCTTTAAGAAAACTTCGCTCACCCTTAATGGTTGAGCTCATTCTCATCCAGTCTCTTGTATATATCTCTGTCCAGACTTACAACTGTCTCCCCTTCCAGACAAAGAGTTCCTTGATGCTTCATGCTCCCAGGACCTAACAGAGCCTCACACATGAAAGGTTCTCAAAGGCTTGTGAGATGAAATGAATGAATAAATGAATCTGCTCCACCCAATCTCTATATTTAATTTTTTCCACCTGCGTTATCCTAAATGTTAATGACCCTCAATCCAATGACATTTCAGATGATTCTCCATTTCCCCCCCTTTTTTTCCATTTCCTGATAGAAGAGGATTTCTGCTTAGAGGATGTTCATGGAAACCAATTATAAGAATAAGTAGAATATTGTTTGCTGCTCAGGTTTACACACGTGGCTTTGTACAGAGTTTGAACACAGATTAGAAAAGGTCTTTACTCCCCAAATTCATATTCTATGGTGCCATGTCACTCTATCACTATTGCTATTGACATTCACATCAGATATCATTTTTATAAAGGGCCCCCTTCATCATGACAAAGAAAAAATGCCCTTGGCAAGGACGAGGGGAGTCCATGAGTTAAATTTGTCATTCGGGAATAAATTATTTAGCAGCACTTAAATCCTGAAAGCTCTGAGCCACCTACCTTGTGGTTTATGGTGCTCTCTTCTATGTTTACAATTTCTCAATAGTAAAGCAACAATTTAATTCTATAGTGCAAAATCAATACAATTTAAATTTACTATTGGAACTGACACTATCTAGCAAACTAAAAGATTTATTCTTCCACCGACCTGAGATCATTGTAAAGCGGCTTCTACAAAGAGGTACTTAGGAACCATTCTAGAATTTAGGAATGAATTCTTCTTACTGGACTTATAACAAAGCGATGCCCACCCCCTCCTCCCTTGCATGAAATGAGTGGGATCCCTGGGGCCGCCTAAATTCTAACCACACAGACCCAGCTTTGACTGAACTCTATCAAGGGCCTAGATTTTGAACGTGAGATCATCCTGACAAGGAGCTGTGGTGGTAATAAGGAGAGATAGCCAACTGGCTTGAAATATATTCTTATCACTAGTTTAGGGTTTTTATCAGACAGGAATGTTGATCATCGTTTTCACTCTAAATTACTAGTGCAACTATGAGTGGGGAAGTTTGGTGCAGCCGTCAACAATTCCAGTGTAATTTATCTGGAATGACCAGGGACCAGGCGCTTGTGTTAAGTGGCAAAACCTGCTGCTGTTTTCAAACACACCAGTGGTGAATCTGTAAGCTGCGCCCTTCTCCTCAATGAACGAAAACTGGCGGAAAAGACAAGAAGATGGAAGGACTGATAATAACATTCACCCCACAGCGAATATTGATCATCTGCTCCGTGTAAGGTGCACTGCAGCTGACAACCCGAGGATGGAGTAGCTGAAGGGTGAGCCCTGTGGGTCTGAAACCCTTAGATTCAACAAGCTTCCGGAGTGCCTTTAATCCACCTGCACGTAACTCCTTCCCTTGCACCTGTCATCAGGAATGCTTGTTTCTCTTTCAACTGCTCAGAGCAGCCAACAGAAAATTGAGGGGGGGGGGCAGCACCCGCAACCTAGTGCCAGACTAGATGGGAGCGTTTATCAGCTTATCAGCAGCTCTATTACTCAACGGACGATTGGGGTTCCCTCCCCTCCACCCCTGTCCAATGCGCACTCTCAAGGACAAGAGGTTAGATCCAGCAACAGCCACAGTTAGGCCTGTGAGACAGCGAGAGAAAGACCAGCCTCACAGCGAACCCGGAGATGCTCGAGCGCTGCCTCCTCCTCCCTCGCTCGCCGTGCCGGCTCGGCCAGCGCCCCGCAGGGAAGCCGGGCCTCCCGCCCGCTCAGCATCCCTCCTCCAGTTCCGGCTCTCCCTCTTCCGCCCGCGCCCGTGCCACCAACCTTGGGCGTGCGGATGTGCTCCATGGCGGGCCCACTTCTGCAAGGTCCTGGGCGGGCGCGGCCTCACGCACCTGCGCGCGTCTGCAGCGCGGCGGGAGGGGCGCGGGGAGGGGGCTTCGCGCCCGGGAGCGGGCGGGCCACAGGGCTTGGCTCCGCCTCCAGGTGCGGCGGCGCCCGCGCGAGGCCGGCGTGCGGGCCCGGGGCGCCGGCGCGGCCGTAGAGCGCGCGCGCCTCTGCGCTCCTGCCACCTGTCCTGCGTGCGGCCGCCCAGCCCACTGCTGGCTGGGGTCGCCAAGAGCCGCTGGCTGCTCTTTAAGAGGGGCAGCCAGCATAATACTGTGAGGCTACTGTTCCCCAAGACACAATGGGGGACTTGTGTTGGGTGTGGCCTCTTGGACGATTGCTGGGGAGTACGCGCAGCTCCGCACCGCGCACTGATGGGCTTCCTTCCCGAAAGTCCCAGGATCGATAGGACTTCAGGGTGGGGCAGGAAAAAGGCTGCCACTTGCACTCCCGATCCGGGACGGCCTGGTGGGCTATGTCTGTATGTTTGAGGACGTGAGCAGCTGGTAGAGCATTTGGGATAAGGGTGGCAATAAGAGCAACAGTGTTAGATCCTTAGGAGGTGTTCTGTTAATTCAGGAATCTCACATCAACCTGCCACTTAGCTGTTGCAAGAGATGCCTTCCCTTGGCACCGTGTTGGGTGTGCATTTGCCATCTTCACTTAGCTCTAACTGAACTAGAAGGTAAAGATACAAAACATCCATTATAAGGTAACAATTTTCTATTATGATATTAAGAGTAGCTACTGCTATTGTTAGTATTAAGCTATCGGGGAAAAGCCAGAGAAGAGATGCCACCACTACCCCCCAACCTTTTTTTCTTGCAACCCTAAGTGCTCAACCTTCCACTATAACTAAAATTTCACAGGACTGTACATAGTTCTTAGAATAATATCCATTCAGTTTTTTTTTTCTAGCTTTTATTCATCTCTTTCTAATTGGATTGTAAATTCTTTAACTGAAGAGATTCTGGCTTCTAGCTCTTGTTGTTCAATGCGTGGTAAGCACATTGTAGCTTTCCAAATAAATGCTTAATCAATAGTGTTACTTTTATTTTAAAATTTCGAGATCTTTTTCACATATCTTGTAGCATTTTAACCTCCTACCGCCCTGGGAGACAATTAAAACAAGAACATAAACTGATGTTTGCATTTGACAAAATTGACCCAGGGTATAATTTCTACCTTACTAAAGAACACCAGGAAGAGTCAGGAGCACCCTTATCCCAACTCACTGGCCTCAGTCTCCTCATTTGTAAAATGGAAGTCATCTGCCTAAATGATCTTAAAGGGAGCTTCCATCTCCAAGTTCCGTAAGTACTAAGAATCCTATATTTACTTTGGGGTTTGCATTCTGAATGGGATAATAATCCTGGAATTATGTGACTTCAGGGCTCCTCTATCGCTCCACTGGTGGGCAAATCAAGAGTTTACTTGGTGAGTAATTTTTGCATACAACTGACCTTCATATTAGCATATTTTTTAAGCACCCACAACACTAACTGGTACATAAAGACATAAATCTGAATGATATAAATGGCCTAATTTTAAGAAACAATTTCCAGATTAGTTCAAAAATACATCTTCCATTATCATAGCTATAAAATCCGCATTAGGTTAAAATGAGTCAAAAAGTGTGTTCAAATTATCAGGGTAAATTGGCATAGAACAAGCTTGTTAATTTATAATAAATTTATAAATTTATATTTATAAAAATTTATAAATAAAATAACAGGGAAAGAAATCTCTATAAGTAGACATTTTAGTTTGATCTAACAGTTCTCTGAGGAACCCTCCCCCGCTTGTCCCTCAGCCCCAATCAGTATTCAGATTATTAGATCACACACTGTGTTGACCCTTGCTGGCCACTCTGCACTTTCTTCTTACCCTACCTCATATCCCCAAGTTTCACTGCTTCTCTGAATACCACTCACTGGGGCAGAAGAGATTGAACAAAGCAGCAAGAGTTGGAGGGCAATGACATGAGGAAATGCAGAGTACCTCATTGAAATGCTAACAATGTTGATCAAAGAGATGATGAAAGCTTCCAATATTCAGAAATTCATTTTTCTCTATGTTCTTCTTTTCTTGCTCTGTGTAACCAGCACATTCTTAAATATATATCATCATTAAAGACATTTCTAACACACACAAAAAAAAAAACAAAGTAGGGCAAAAAGAGAAACTAGCCACTCCTTTATTTAAGAAACATTGACATTAATTGCACTGACATGGATGGAGCTAGAGAGTATTATGTTAAGCGAATCAGTCAGTCAGAGAAAGACAAATACCGTATGATTTCACTCATATGTGGAATTAAAGAAACAAAACAGATGAGGAAAGGGACAAAAAGAGACAAGCCAAGAAACAGACTCTTAACTATAGAGTACAAACCCATGGTGACCAGAGGGGAGGCAGGTAGAGGGATGGGTGAAATAGGGGATGGGGATTAAGGAGTGCACTTGTGATGAGCACCAGGTGTTGTATGGAAGTGTTGAATCACTATATTGTACACCTGAAACTAATAAAATGCTATGTTAACTACCTGGAATTAAAATAAAAACTTAAAAAAATTGACAATGATTAACTGATGGTCACGCACGAGTTACTGTGGCAGATACTGGGAGACTGAAAGGAGAGTTAGAGGTTACTAAGTTCCGTAATGGTGATGCAGACAACACAGAGGGAATGAAAAGTACACCAACAAAGACAGCAACAGAGCACGTGGAAATGCCAAAAGAAGCCTCAAGGAGATTGATTCACTTCCTGCATTTTCCATATTAATTATACAGAAAATAATGGGCAGACTCAGAATCATAGACTTAGTTCTTGAAGTTTGATATTTGGTGTGTCTAGAATAAACCGTGGGAAAGTTGGGTGAATGCTGCCTCTGTGAGTCTTCAGGAAGCAGAAATCTCTCCATCTGGCCCCAGAACCAAGAAGTGAGAAGGTGGGGGGGGGGATCTTACTCTTAAAACACTACATAATTTGCAGATGGATGCACACCTAGATTTGTACTACAACAGCCTTTGCACAGTGGGTTGCAAAATGGCTGTTTTCTCCAGTATTTGTGAGTCCTTGATGGAAAATAAGTATATTTCCGCAAAACTCTTATCATCATCAAGCAAAATATCAGACAGTAGGGTTAAGATCTAGTTACCTGCCTATTCATCAGACTACTTCTTCCCTTGCTAGGGCACAACATGGTTGTCCTCATTTTATCATTAGTGTCTCATTTTTCACTGGCTTTTACCCTGTAAAAATGGGAGATATGACTGTACCCATTAATATTTAATTATCCCGTTCTTCATGGGCAAACAGGAGACTATACTTTTCAACTCTGTTATTGTTGGTTGGGGCCATGTGGCTATTTCCATCCAGTGGATTGTGAGAAGTGACATGTATCATTTTGGAGCCAAAGTTCTGCAAAACCGGAGCGAGGCCTTTCAGCTTTCTCTGCCTTTTTTTTTTTTTAAGATTTATTTATTTTAGAGAGAGAGAGAGAGCGAGCACACACGAGTAGGGGGGCAAGGCAAAGGGAAAGGGAGAGAGAGAATCTCAAGCAGACTCCCCGCTAAGCGTGGAGCCCTATGCAGGGCTCAATCCCATGACCCTGAGATCATGACCTGAGCTGAAATCAAGAGTCAGACACTTAACCGACTGAGCCACCCAGGCACCCCCTCTTCCCTGTCTTGATATTTGCAGATCACATCTTAAGATTATAGAAAAAATAATGATGGTAAATTCACTCTAAATATATGATGTGACTGTGACCCAAAATTATTCAGCATTAGATTGAAATGAAGGAAGAAAGAGACTGTTTGCCCAAGTCATTACTTGGAAAGCAGTAACTCTGAAGAGTCACAGCCAATTCTTTCGAGTTAAAAGAATGGTGGTGGTTGTTGCAAGAAGCCACTGAGATTTAAGGGTTTAAGTTTTGTACTTAGACTAGCCTATCCTGACTTTACAGAGAGTCAACATAATATCCTGTTTCTACCTTCTGTGTTTCTGGCATTTTTAAAGGGGGTTGAAGACCGTCCTTAAAGAGATCTAAGAACATATGGTATATGCCAAGACCTAAAGCACTCTATTGTATATTACCAACCTTCTGGAGAACATCTTAAGAAATGTCTATTACATAGCTATTCTAATTGTGAATAGTATTGCTATAGGAATTTTTTAAACAAAAACTTGATACTAACTGGGAACTTTCCCAAAATCTTGTGATCTTCAGTGGCCTGAGGAGATTTGGATACTTATCAAGTACTTGCAAGACTTTTTTTCCGGAATACTTAGATTTCTCCTGAGGCAACTAAAACTTCTGATTTGGCAGTGAAGACGAAAAAAGAAATGTTTCCTCAGGGGGTAGTATTGCTAATGATTACAAACTCAATGCCGTCCCCTTCAGCACTATCAAACCTCCATGGTCCAAGTTATATGTGGAGGAGGGCACATATTTCTGAAAAGTCCAGTCTCAGATAGACATGTATTAGATACCCAATGTGACAGAAGCAGACCTGCGGTGGGGGTTCTGCCTGGAAAAAAACAAAAACAAAAACATAGCATCCTCCCCCTTCAGGATTTTAATACACTCAATGACACAAAATATCGATGCCTTCTTTGGCCTCGCCCGATGCTAGTTATAGAGAGTGAGCGCTCCGTGGATTGCAGGCAGCTCTGCGCTTTTTCTAGGAACCAAAAAGGAAACTCTAGGGCAGCATAAAAACAGCACTTACTCTGTGAACAGGCAAGGTTTTAAAATAGTCTCTTACATTTTGTTCTCCTTCCAAGAAGGCACATTGCTCAAGTCCAAGTCTGTCCTCAGACCACTTAGGACTGTGTATTGCCTTTCCACCGCCATCCCTTTGACCATCACTTTGATGAGAATAATTCCCATATCAGTATTTTTAGGCCTCAATTCTCTCTCTGCCTCACGTATTATGTTTCCGTCCACCTGCTGAGTATCTCCACCCAGAGGTTTCACCCATGCCACAGCTAGGTGTGGTTGAGAACATGGGCTCTCGAGGTGGACAGGCCTATTTTCCTATCACAGCTCTGGCGTGTATAGGCTGTGTGACCTTAAGCCAGTTTTCTAACCACTCTGGGCCTCAGGCTTCTCAGTTGTAAGATGGGTGTAATGATAAAACCTGTATTACTTTGTTTCTCTATATATGGATGTTTATTTTATTTACTATATTTTTATATGCCTTCAGTGGTTTAAAATAAAAAAAAATAATAGCAAAAAATATAGGAGAGAATTACACTTCCTTCTTAGGGTGGGTGTGACAACTCAGTGAGATCGAGCATTTAACATATTTTGTGACAAATACTTTTTGAGTGCTCACCTTGTGCCAAGGACTGGGGATAGAAATATGACCCATCGAACCATGAGAGACTATGGACTCAGAAAAACAAACTGAAGGTTCTAGAGGGGAGGGGTATGGGGGGGGATGGGTTAGCCTGGTGATGGGTATTAAGGAGGGCACGTTCTGCGTGCAGCACTGGGTGTTGTACTCAAACAATGAATCATGGAACACTACATCAAAAACTAATGATGTGATGTATGGTGATTAACATAACGTAATAAAAAAAATATATGACCCAAAGCAGTCATAGCCCCTGCCCTCATGATGCTTCATTCTAAGGATACCAGTTATTCCATTACCTAATACCAGACCCTCCTCTTGACCTCAGGAGTTCTCGTGTTGATCCCAATCACTCAAGCTCGAAAGCTTGGGGCTGTTTTTGGCTTATGCCTCTTGCTGGCCCCCATGTCCAGACCTATGTAGATTCCCTCCCTCACAGGCATTTCTCCAGTGGGTCCCTCCACCTTCCTTGAATTTCCAGTCATGACTCTAGTTCAGGTCCCACTGCTTCATCCTGGCTGTGGGGTAGTCTCTGCTGCCAGATTCATCCTTGTAAAAAGCCACTTCAATCATGGCCCTCTCCAACTGACAAGCCTTCCAGAGGTTTCCAGTGGCCTTCCGAATTAAGTACCATTTCCTTATTCTGTCATTTCAGGCCCGACCACACCCTGCCCTTCTCTTGCACAAACTCAGCAAAGCGAGCCATTGGCACATAGTAGGTGCTCCACAAATATTTTTTTAATGTGTCAATTAGTCAACCAATCACTTTCTGTATCTTATATTGGCTTATCTCTCTGTCTTTGCTCCGATGGTTCCTATCTGTCAAATTCTTTGAGGTTTCAAAATTCACTTCAGTATTCCCTCCAGATGCAGTGCTTCCAAAATAGCTCTTGTCTTTTCATTCCAATAAGCAGAGATTATCATAAGCAGTTTATTTGCATCTAGAAGCACGCTTCTATGCATCTCTGTCACAACTCGTCCACGAGGGACCTTAATTGGTCCACTCTCCCAGGAATACATGCTCGCCCACTGCTCTGACAACATCATGCTGATTAGATCTGATAAGCAGAAAGTAGCAGGTGCCCTAGATGCCCAAGCAAAGCACTCATGTGTCAGAGGGTAGGTGATAGATTCTAGGAAAATTCAGGGGCCCGCCACCTCAGTGAAGTTTCCAGAGAGATGCAGTAGTCTGGGACATAGCTTTAACTTCCCAGAAATTGAAATAGCTTCTCCAGTGTGAAAGGCGTGTTGCTTCACCTTGCACCCCGACCACTTCTAGCTCTAACGTATTACTGAGCTACCAGCTCTGAGTGGGGCCTAGAGCAAGAAAAGGCTGTCCAGCTGGTTTGCATTGTAGTGAAAACACATCTACCACTGTGGCCTTTGACCCCAGCAGATCCAAATATGCTCAAGGCATCTGCAGCAGCAGATAGGGATGTGGCACATAGCCTCTGGCAAGCTGCAGTTGAAGAATCACATGTGGTCCCTGGCACAGCCCACCACAGTGCCTTTGTGCTAATTTTAAAAGGTTTTCATTTATTTTTAATTCTGGTAAAATACACATAACTCAAAATTTATAATCTTAACCATTTTTAAGGGTATGGTGTATGGTTTAGTGGTGTTAAGTACATTCACATTGTTATACAGTCATCACTACTATCCATTTCTAGAACTCTTTATCTATGACACTAAAACTCTGTACCCATAAAATGGTAACTTCCTATTTCCTGCCCCCAGCCCAGGCCCCCAGCCACAAAGGATGAAGGGGAGAGCACTTGGTGCAGTTTTTCTGGGAACTTCATATGCCTCGAAGGACAGATGGCTAGGTGTACAGATCTATGCCAGTTTAAGGCACGTGTCCACCAATTTGTTCAAATGTCAGGAACTTGGAAGGAAAAAAATTGGAGATTAGCAATGAGAACTAAGGAAAATGTTTATGGACTGATGTCTCAGGATGAGCCCAGAGTATGAAAATGTTACTGTCCTTATAAATACTGTAGGACAGCTGATTCAGTGACACTGCGACATTCTCAATAATTATATGGATAGGATGATCCATTTTATTGTTGTCAGTCACTCAAGACCTTCCCAACCACGGCAGAGCCTACTGTACCGACTCATGTATGAGTGACCATCGTGGTAGGGATCGAGGTTGTATATGAACTCCGCAATGTGGCCTTCCCTCACTGAGTCTGAATCAGTACCACCATTGCTGGGTGCCCGGTCTGCAGAGACCGAGGTTGAGCCCCTCCCTTCCCCTATCCTATAGGACACCATCCCTGGTGAAACAGCCTGCCACCTGTGGTAGGTTGATATACTCAACCCCCTCCCACTATGGAAGGAGCAGATATTTTTTTCTCAATAGAATAAACACTTACTTTAAATATGAATTTGTCTTTCGTCCCCATAATACCTGTCAGCACCTCATCATTGGACTTACTTCATGTTTATTCACTCTCACAGTATCCCACAAAATCTCTCTTTGCACCAAAAATAAAAAAAAATGTGTTTCACAAAAATAAGAAATGGGCAAATGTCCACAGGAATCATTGGTCTTTCCATATATGCATTCACTCAGAAGCTTTTGGCCTCATAAACTCATAGAATGACCTATTATGACATCAACTAAGAAATAAACACCTTCAAAGAGTAGGGTGATGTCCTACAAGATAGAGTGTATGCCCGGAATGAGTTTCCAGTATTATAGTCTGTTTCCTATGGGTAGACTATATGAGTCCAAGGGTGGAAATGGGAATAGCACCTTTTATTAGGAAACCTATTCAAACACTTACTATTTGTTGCTCCCTGACTCTACAATTTTTGGACTTTTGGTTTAGAGGTTGTAAAAACTAAGGTAGAAATGCTTCCACTGGGGGACACTGAATTGGAAATAGAGATTGCTGTGATGTTCCTCATGTCATTTAACCAAAAGCACACCAGAAAAGAGATACGTCGTTAGCCATGGAGATTGACCCTAAGTATCCAGAGGGAAACAGGGTTGCTGCTGAGTAGTAGAGGCACTGAGGATTATGTCTGGAACTCAGGGAGCCTCTGGAATACTTCCTCGGCAGCACTGCCTTGTCCAGAGGTAAAAAGCACCAGAAGAGGGGCGCCTGGGTGGCTCAGTCCTGAAGCATCTGCCTTCAGCTCAGGTCATGATCCCAGGGACCTGGGATCGAGCCCCACATCGGGCTCCCTGCTAGGCGGGAAGCCTGCTTCTCCCTCTCCCACTCCCCCTGCTTGTGTTCCCTCTCTCGCTGTGTCTCTCTCTGTCAAATAAATAAAATCTTAAAAAAAAAAAAAACACCAGAAGATGCAGCAGCCCTCTACAGGAAAGATGCACAAGGGCTCAGATCATCCAGGAATGAACTGGCAAAGGCCTCAACTAGCTTTACATGTGGTCGGGGGATATGCTTTTCATTTTTATCCCATTTTCAGTTGTGCATTCAGTTGGGTGCGTTGGTGGAGTAGGTTGGTACTCAGCCTGCATCACAGGCTTCCCTAATTCTTCAGACATTAGCAAATATCTGTCCAAGGTTCAAGTTTTTGTAAATTCAGGAGGCTCTTCAGCTCCTATGGAAATAATCATATTCCAATGGACCCCTAAGGGGCAAGATTTGCCTTACCTAACAATCTGGAAGCATCTGGGCCCCAGTTCCAGTCCAGCCAGTACTCCTGGTCACATTTTGATTAGTGAAATATTAGAAACAAATATCAAAATAAATAGAATTATTAAATAAAATGTTGTGTGGTCATATATAAAATACTGTATGAGCTTTAATTTTTTTCAGAGAATACTTAATGACAGGAAAAATGCTTCTGGCAAAATTTTAAGCACAAAAGCCAGATACAAAACTATATATACAGTATGATCTAAGTTGTGTTTCAAAATCCATGTGTGCCTGTGTATATATGTGCAAAAGTAAAGAGAAAATGGAAAAAAGAAATATACAGATAGAGCAATGCCATCTGGGTAAGTGGGTTTATGGGTGATCTTAATTTTTAAAAAATATTTTACAAAACTTGTGCAGCCACTCTGGAGAACAGTTTGGAGGTTCCTCAAAAAGTGAAAAATAGAGCTATCCCACAATCCAGCAATTTCACTATTAGGTACTTACCCAAAGGCTACAAAAATATAGATTCTAAGGGGTACATGCACCCTGATGTTTATAGCAGCATTATCAACAATAGCCAAACTATGGAGAGAGCCCAAATCGACTGATGGATAAAGAAGAGGTGTGTGTATACATATATCTATACACACACACACACACACACACACACACACACAATGGAATATTGCTCAGCCATCAAAAAATTGAAATCTTGCTATTTGCAATGACATGGACGCAGCTAGAGAGTATAATGCTAAGTGAAATAAGTCAGAGAAAGAAAAATACCATATGATCTCATTCATATGTGGAACTCAAGGAAGGAAACAGATGAACATATGGGAAGGGGTGGGGGAAAGGAGAGAGGGAAACAAGCCATAATAGAGTCTTAACGATAGAGAACAAATTGAGGGTTGATGGGGGGGGCTAGATGGGTAACGGGTATTAAGGAGGGCATTAGTTGTAATGAGCACTGGGTGTTTTACGTAAGTGATGAATCCTTGAATTCTCCAAAAACCAATATTGCATTGTATGTTGACTAAAATTAAATTTAAAAAATATTTTACAAATATTCACAGTGCATATTTTAATAATTATAAAGAACATGATTTTTAAAAGGCCATCTCAAATCAAAACTAGCCATAATCAATAATCATGACATAGCGTCATGACTCAAAGCAAATATTTTTGTGGAGAATAAGCTCTATTTTGCTTTTTTTTTTAAAGCAAAACATAAGTTGGATACTGAAGTGTTGAGAGACCTTCTAAGTATATACTTCCTAAAATTTCAATTCAAAAATAATCTTTCTGAGAAGTAATCCTTTTGTAAGGATAAAAGCAGGCTAATTCTCCATGAGGAAACAATAAAAGCAAATATCCTAAACGTAAAACAATAGCTGGAAAAAAAAAAGAGGAGGGTGCTCCCTATTGAGTTGTCAGGATCTTGGCAGTGCTGTTTTAATACCAAAAAAAAAAAAAAAAAAAAGCCAAAAATTTTTCTATGAAGTACAGTCAAGTTTGTAGGAATGTTCTGTGGTGCTTTAAAGCCAATGTTCTGTAAAAATGACTTAATTGATCTTTAACTTTTAGTAAAAATCTGAAATCCACTTTTGATGTTTGGGCCATGGGATTTACATAAAACCTGCCTTAATCTCCCTCCTCTTTTTATTTGGATACAGACGCTAAATATTGGCAAAGTGTATATGAACAGGGAACTCATAGCCAGGCCAACTCAAGACTGTTAATAAACAAATGTAAGAGTTGTTCTTGGGCTGCATTATGGTTTCTTGTGGAGATAATGAGTAATTCTGAATGACAGCCCTGCAAGAAAACTCTTCTCTTCTTTGGCAGAGAGAACATTTTTGTAAACAAAAGCAGTGAACAAGATTTGTTCAAAATGGTGAGCTAACAAGGATTTGATCTGGACCTAACTTGCTGAGAACCACCTATATTCGCATTTAGATCTGGCGATCATTATGGACTGCCTCACCACTGCACAAAACAGCTTGAACACAGCACAGAATAGGAATCCCATTATTTTCAGGTAGAACCACGTCATAGCTTCAGTTCATCCATACCTGAATTCTATGGTAATATTTGTTATTATTCATTAGCAATTGTTCATTCATTTTGGTCTTGGGAACAGTAAACAGAAAATTTGTAGGGGAAAAATTTTTTTTCCCTTTTTTAATTTTTTTTTATTTTATTACGTTATGTTAATCACCCTACATTACATCATTAGTTTTGGATGTAGTGTTCCATGATTCATTGTTTGTGCATGACACCCAGTGCTCCACGCAGAACGTGCCCTCTTTAATACCCATCACCAGGCTAACCCATCCCCCACTCCCCTCCCCTCTAGAACCCTCAGTTTGTTTCTCAGAGTCCATCGTCTCTCATGGTTCATCTCCCCCTCCGATTCTCCCCCTTCATTTTTGTAGGGGAAAATTTTTGAATAGAGATAGTTCTATAATGGTTTTTTTTTTGAAAATTGATAAAAACTGATCTTAATCTATTCTAACTGACAATATCCTGGCCCAGCTTTGAAAGCATTGTTTAAACTCTAGAAGTTTTAAATTAAAGAACACAAGAGAGGAGGGAGGGGTAGGGGTGTCTCAACAATGACTCCCCATGACCTTATATTTAGTGACCCATTTTTGTGTGTCCATGATCCCTGAAAACCAAAGCAGGACAACAGATTCACAACAGACTAAAAATAGAGCCTCCTTTACTAGAAAGCCTAAAAATATTACAAATTTTGGGGCACCTGGGTGGCTTAGTCAGTTAAGCACCCAACTCTTAGTTTCGGCTCAGGTCGTGATTTCAGGATCCTGAGATAGAACTCCACATGGGGCTCCTTGCTCTGTAGGGAGTCTGCTTGAGATTCTTTCTCTCCCCCTCCCTCTCCCCCTGCGCATGCATGGGAGCGCTCTCTCCCTCTCTCTCAAATAAATAAATAAATCTTTTAAAAATATTACAAAATTCCCAATAGTGGTATAAATTGATATTATTTGTCTCTTTGCAGGATACATAATGCCTACCCTAAACACCAAAAAATAGGGCAAATTCATAGAGACAAAAAAGACTTTTCTAAAGTAATTTTATATCTCAATACGTTTAGGTTATTCGAGGTGGCATTGACATGAAACAAAGCATTTTGTTTTAATGTCAGGAGAAGCCGATGAGAAAACAAATTGCCTAGGATCCAGCAGAAGAATGTGACAGTGTTCACTGACTGTATTAAAATATTTATTGCGTGAAAACTGGACACCTGAAGGCTTTGTGCTTTGGAAGAGGAAGCTGCTGCAAGTCATATCTCTGGTGGTGGCTCTGGAACTTCCCTGAACCTTTGGGTCTCAGGAGTGTTGTCGATGTTAATTCCCAATCCTTAATTTTAAAGATTTTTCCATTGCCACCACAAGTACTCTTCCAACTATCAGTCATGGACTTCAACAATCTGTTTCCAGCATTTTGTACCTTTTAAATTTTCCCTCATAATTTAATACATACCTGACAGACTTAGTTCAAAAATTCTGGCTCATAACTAAAGCTAAATGCCTGATCATGGCTAATTATTTATATCTGCTACAATTGTCATGTCACTAGTATAAGTTTCCTATTACTAATTATTTATAATAATGGCAAAATGTAATAAAACAGTCAATTCAAGTAGTTTTATGGAAAAAAATAAAAAAGAAAGCAGCTTAGTTTAAAGTCGTGTTATGTGGCCAGTACATCATCGTGAGACACCTCTGAATGTGTGTTCATTGGCTGATAAGTAGAAGTTCAGAGTCTGCAAATTGGGGTCATCATTATGCACTAGATGTGCAGATTGTTTTAAAGTCATGTGGGTTATTTGTAAGTCAAGGTATTATCTTTACTCCTTCACCTCATCCTTCAAGCAACACCTTTTCTGAAAAAAAAATTTAATATCGAACAACTAGAATACTATGGAGAGTGAAAAATCTGTTGATATAAATTTATCTCTATTAAGTAGAAGCTATAAAAATACATACACACACACACACACACACACACACACACACGTACGTACAGCGTTCGTTGCACCGAGAAGAGTCATTTCCTACAAACCAGATTGTAGTTAAGTGTGCAAGGTACCGCTGAGATGAATACTTTCCTCAAGTTGTCTCTCCCATGACATAATGAGAGACACTATTCAGGAAAATCACTTTATTTTCATCTTTTTCAGCTTAAAAAAAACAAAAACAAAGAACTTTCATTTATCACTGGAAACTCTAAACCCAAAGCTCACAGTGAGTTTTTTGTCTTAATTATTTTTGCTTAGTTTTGCTTTATTTCACTGTGTTGAGAGGCATGCTGCATTTCTCATTAATGGTATTTTGGGTGAGACAATTAATTCGGAGTGCAAAACTGATCCACAAATCGCAGGATATTTATTGTCCTTGATCTCTGGACGCTAAATGCGAGTGGAATCCCTCTTGTGACAAGCAAAAATAGTCCCTCCCTCAAAGCATCCACAAGTGCCCCCTGGTTCCAAAGGCCCATCCAGGTTAAGAACCACAGTAGAGAATTCACCCTTACTTTCACAGATGTCAGCTAAAGTTGAAGGGGAAAAGCATGGAATTGGTGATAGATGAAGTAGACAGTAATAAGATTAACAACTACTGTTTATTGAACCCCTTCTATATGCCAGAGCTCATAACAGACATGTAAGGAGAGGAAGAAACAAAACTTAAACATTAACTAATCCAAGTCACAGAGGAGTCAAAGTGGTACCAGAATTTGAATTCATTATTATCTTATCCCATATCTTAAGCTCTTGTTCATCAAACTAGCTAACTTACTCGTTTAAGTTCATTAGACTAACTCAACTGACCTTCAGATAGCTCTATCAGTTTGACCAAAAACCAGATTTTGTACAAAGTTAACACACTCATGTATACGTCTACACAGTATACCTTGAGCAGAGCTGGTTTTGCTCAGCCTGAGCCACAGACTGGTCTTTAATAATTAGGTAGAGTTCATACAGTTTGTAGATAGATCTAGATGACAATTCCTGTAAGAATTCTTACGAAATCCTCAAAATTTGAATGGAGATTAGTTGAATTCACAGTCTATAAAGTAACAAGAGTATAACCAAGAAGTCTCTGAGTCTTGCTAGCCTGTGGATTTGTCTTCCACTGGCTCATTGTCTCCACTTGCTCAGACAGAAATTCCTGCCTCCTGAAATGTTCCCCTCAGGCATGGGAAGGCATTCCTAGAGGCTTGCTCAGATACGCCCAGAAACACCTGTTCTCCGAAAGCTGGTCTCTGGCCTCTGTCACAAAAACCCCAGCTGGGGGTACCTCATCCACTGCTACCCTCAGTGAGGGTGTTAACATCCATGCTGAGAGGGCTGTTTCCTGGTACCTCCAGGCTGACTATTTCGGCAGTTCAGAGCCATACTGGATTTCCCACAGAGGTGGAGGATGCCTCTCTTCCCAACTCTGGGCCACATTTTTTCTGAATCGCAGAGTAGCTCTGCTTGAGCCCAGAGTCCACAGGTTTCTCATGAGGCTGCTTTAGTTTGGGGCTCACCCATCTTTACATTGGTGCTCAAACCCAACAGGGAGCAAATGTTATCATGGCAGTTATGCTTCTAACCGCCCTTGTCTCTAAAGAAGATAAAAGTGAAACTCCTAATTTTGGCAGTTAATTGTATGTGTCAACTTAACTGGGCTAAGGTGCCCAGCTGTTGGGTCAAAAACCAGTCTAGATGTTGCTGTGAAGGTATTTTTTAGATGTTTTTAACATTTTTTAGATGTTTTTAACATTTACATCAATAGGTTTTGATTAAAGCAGATTATTCTCCATATTGTGGGTGGGCCCCATCCAATAAGTTGAAGGTCTTAGGAGAAAAGACTGGGATCCCTGAAGAGGAAGGAATTCTGTCTCCAGACTACCTTTGGGATCAAGAATGCAACATCAACTCCTGCTGGAATTTACAGCCTGCTCTGCAAATTTTGGACTTGCCAGCCCTGACAGTCACATGAGCCAATTCCTTAAAATAAATCTATCTAGATCTAGACCTAAATATAAAGAGTAGATAGGAATAGATATAGATTTATAGACATAGAATATATAGAATACATATAGGATAATAGGATTATACAATTTTATATATACTTATATATTTTTTATTTTATATATATGATTATATATTTATATATATTGTTTCCTATAATCTCTCATATATATATATATATATATATATATATATATATACACTTAATATATATCTCCTATTGGTTCTGTTTCTCAGGAGAACTTATCCCATCCTCTTTCAGACAATCCAAAAGTACTCAGTTATAGCAACTCAAATAAACAGATGTTCAGAGACATCACCTGCTTCAAGGTCAGCAACCAGACACTGATCGATTACCATTTTGAGGTCCTCTGGAACACCACTTTATATTGTTGGTAATGATTTATAGAAGATAGAAGGTGGGTTAGGATATCAGTCTCAGTTTCTCTCACTTAGGACTCGAGCAAGTGTTGCTAAGGGAATACCCACCATGCTGGTCTCATCTCATGTTATTTCCTCAGATAGTTGGTACCAGGACGTCTGCTTCTTCAACAACATTCCCACCACCACAATTTCTACTTCTACCACTACTACTACAATTAGCTAACATTCAGTGACCATTTGCTCTTTAACCCAGATATCACTGGGTTATACTCACTCTCTGAGATAAAATTGGCTTGAATCCAGTCCATACCTCATGAAAATCCAAATTTATGCAGATTTTTAGATGAGAAGGAAAGTCAACATAGGCTGTGGGGTCCTGTTGCCTCTCTTCCATGGTCTGTCCTCTTAGACTTACAACTCAGTTTTTTTCTTTATTTCTACCTAAAAACAATGAAACCAAATATTTGAGAATATACACACACATACACACACACACACACACACACACACACACACACACCCAATACTGATTATTTTTAAAGATTTTTAGGGTTGCTTAATGTCACATCACTCAATAGTACTATCAATCTGAAAGCGCATGTTAGTGTAGCAGATAATATTTGAAATATTAATTGAAGTTCTCTCTCCTTACATTTCCTTTTATCATTATCTTTCCTCTCACTACTCAAGTAAACTATAACATCTTTCATTTACACTTAAGATGTCAAGTATAAACTAGAACCAAAAAGCCTTTGAGTAGCAGAAGGTTGAGCTGAGAGCCAGAAACCTGAAAAAAAAAATTTCTGAATTCCAAAAATTTAGCTTTAATTATCAAGAGTCAAAGCCAGAAGGAAGAAGACATCAAGTTTATCCTCAAACAATAAACAGGGAGAAGAAAGATGAAGAGCCCATTTCCAGCCACACAAGAAGAGGATAAAAGACTTTTCTTGGCTGGGGAAAGGACCTCAAAGAGGAGAGAAAGCAAAAGAAGGAGGCTGTGTCTCTGGTCCCTGGCCCTACTCCTGACCTAGGCTGAGTCCAGGTAGGGAAGGCAACTGGAAATCCAAAGCAGGAAAGGACCCAGGCCTTCCTTCTCAGAGCCTAGCCTGGGAAGTTTATGAGTCTCTGCATTCATTCTGGCACCAGGACAATCTGAGAGATATGCCCAGACTTCTGGTCCAAGGGCAACCTCATGCATCCTCAGGGTGATACGGGAAGAGCAGCAGAAAGTTACTGTGGCCCTGACAGGGGGATGGGGATGGCACCCAGGTCAATGGACATGGAGGGAACTGGGATCTATGCCCTAGTGAGCAGGACCCAGAGTGACCTGCAATGAACAGATAATCAGGAGGGTTATCGGGAGGACAGTGTTTCTTTCGGGACATGAGGCAGGACCCACATCCAGAGGATGGTGGGATAAGTTGCAGCTCAGCAGCTGCATGAGAAGGACACAGGATGATTGAGTACCAAGCACCCTCTTCCCCTGACCTGGATGATAATTAAATTCTCCCCTTTCTGGGATTTATGTCACCTCCTGGGCAGAAAGGAGAGAGATGAGGGAGAATGAGAATGACTGAGAAGATAGCCATAATCCACAGTTTCAAACCCTGAAGATCAGAGCTTACCCCAAATCAAGATTACCTTTGTCGCTACCCATTAAAAAGGGGGACTCAAAATTTAGTTTAATTATAGAGAAATGAAGAAAGTTCCAATTTTGCGTAACCATTCAATAGACGGGGAAGGTCTATAATTTTTTTTCTTTTTCTTAAAAGATTTTATTTATTTATTTGAGAGACAGAGAGAGAGAAATAGCACGAGCAGGGGAAGAGGGAGAAGCAGTCTCCCAGCCAAGCAGGGAGCCTGATGCGGGGCCGGGGCTCAATCCCAGGATCCTGGGATCATGACCTGAGCCAATGGCAGATGGTTAACCGACTGAGCCACCCAGGCGCCCCTATAAATTTTTCATTTAAAACATGTCATTCCTGCTGTTGAACTGCTATTGCACTCAGCATGGGAGGTTTCTCACTGGCCCTTCACCCCATCCTCCTCTCTCGTTTTCTCCACTAGCACGCACTTCTCTGTGCCTTTTCCACCGAGATTGCCTTGCCAACTCCAAACTCTTGTTTCTGTAACCTGCAAAGCAAGTCAGCACTCCCCAGCTATGACTCTTACCATGCACCAACCAGTTAAGTCTTCAGCAGCTTGAAGCACCTTTCCATTGAACCGAATCTGACCTTGGAAGTCACTTTGGGTTAAGTATGCATCTTGCTCCTTTTACAACTATGTACCAGCTGCGTTTTGTACTTCACTTTACAACAATGCATATAAGAAAACTGATTGAGGATGAGAAAGAAAATGAAGAGAGACATAGATCAGAAATTGTAGGGGCAGTTCTCAGACGCCAGTTTCTCTCACCCCAAATCATATACTAATAGATATTGTCTTGCAAAAATTCCTAGTCTTTGCTTGTGTGCTTGCCTGATGTCCTTGAAAGTTATGTCCTGATCGTTCCTTTTCTTTTGAGGGCTTGGATTCCTTCCAGTCTACTTCTCCTGATTTATTGGTTAATAAAATGGTTGATGGCTGATTGGCTCTGTCTCTCCAACTCAAGAGCTCATTATCTGCCTTCTCACTTTGGCAAGTTGCTCAGTAGTACAATCAGCCTCACTGCCTTCTGAGGCCTGAGGGAATCTTTTAAATCCTCTTTGATGAGAATAGTCATTTCCTGCCCTGAGTTTCAACTGACATTTGATCGTGAACATTTCCTGTATATCTCTTGGGAAGCAGGAGCTAATGGGTGGTATTATTGCTCAATCCTTTTATGTCCCCTCTGTGGACAACCGGGGTCACCCAGAGCACTGTTCCCGCCACCTCCTTTGGGGAAAATGACTCCATAGGGGAGTTGATTTACACTAGTTCCCAACCAATGTTCTCACAAAATGGAGTGGGAGAAAGAGCTGTGTAAAAGGTGGAGCCACACAAAATACTCCGCGCTAGACCGAAAACGTCTGTGGTTGGAGATGCCTACCAGCTCATGACCCTTCAGTAGACACTTCTGACACTTTCTCATTTCTAAAGAAGACTGAAGAAAAGAACACATTGTATTTAACCTTGGAAAACCGATTATCATTACAACTTTTATATGCTTTAAGGTTATTTCACTCTTAAAAATTAACAGTTTCTGAGATTTACTGAAAGCAGTCATAGCTAGAAAAACAATCTTTCTAATCTTTCATGACTGAGTAAACTGTGCTACAATCACTAAACCAATATGATACATTTCTCTGTTTTAAAAGCCCTATTTATCCCAGGTATGCAGGTTGGTTTAACAATCCAAAATCAATGGAACTCACCATATTAATAGACTAAAAATCTCTACCATAATATCATCTCAACAGATGAAGAAAAATCATGTGGCAAAATCTGACATCCCTTCCTGATTAAAAGAACAAGAATAGAAGGGAACTTCCTCCACATGATGAAGGGCATTTACAAAAAAAAAAACCTACAGCTAACATCAGACTCAGTGATGAAAGACTGAAAGCTATCTCCTTAAGATCAGAAGAAATCAAGGATGTCCGCTCTCACCACTGTTACTCAACACTGTACTAGAGTTTCTAGCTAGTGCAATAAGGCAAGGACAAGAATTTAAAGATCGAAAAGGAAGAACTAAATTTGTCTTTATTTGCAACCAACATGATTTTATACAGAGAAAATCCCATGGAATCTACAAAAAAGTTATCAGGCTAACAAACTTATCAAGGATATAGGATGCAGGGTGCCTGGCTTGCTCACTTGGAAGAGCATCTGACTCTTGATCTTGGGTCTGTGAGTTCAAGCCCCACACTGGGTGTAGATATTACTTAAATAATTTTTTTAAAAAGGATATAGGATGTAAGATCAACATAAAAATTAATTATATTTCTATATGCCAGCAACTAATAATTGGAAATTAAAAATAATACCATTTACAATAAAATTTAAAAATGTGAAATAAGCATAAATCTAACCAAAAAAAAAAAAAAAATGTAACCCCTGTACACTGCAAAGTACAAACATTGCTGAGAGAAATTAAAGAAGACCTAATTAAAAGTTTAGGAGGACTTCATGTTTTGGAGGACTCAATATATTATTACTGTGTTGCTTCCCAAATTTATTTATAGATTTGGTGCAATCCCAGTCAAAATTCCAGCAGGTTGTTTTTGTATAATTGACAAACAGATTTTATAATTCATAGCAAAAGACCTAGAATTGCCAAAACAATTTTGAAAACTAAGAACCGGTTTGGAGGACTTAAAATATCTAACCTGCCAATTGTGAAACTGTAGTCATCAAGACGATGTGAGATTGGCTTAAGAATAGATAAATAAACAAAATATGGAGTCCAGAAATAAACCCACACATATATGGTCCATTGACTTTCAACAAAAGTACAAAAGCAATTCAGTGGAGAAAGAATAGTCTTTTCAACAGATGGTGCTAGGAAAATTGGATATCCATGTGCAAAGAAAAAAAAAACACAAACAAAATAAAACTGTGATCCTTACTTCACACCACTCAATTCAAAATGGATCATAGATCTACATACAAAACCTAAAACTATAAAGCTTCTAAAAGAAAGTGTAGGAGAAAACCTTTGTGACCTTGGGCTAAGCAAAGTTTTCTTATATAAAACACCAAAAACACAATCCATTAAAAAACATCATTGGGGTACCTGTGTGGCTCAGTCAGTGAGGCTCGGATCATGATCCCGGGGTGCTGGGATCAAGCCCCGTGTCAGGCTCCCTGCTCAGCAGTCAGTCTGTTTCTCCCTCTCCTTCTGCCCCCTGCCTGCTTGTGCATGCTCTCTGTCAAATAATTAAATAAAATCTTTAAAAGGCAAATTATAAACTGGGCTTTCCCAAAATCAAGAAACTGCTGCTTTTTAAAGGACGTCTTAAGAGAATAAAAAAGCAAGCCACTGACTGAAAGAAAATATTTACAAGTCACATACCTGACTTGTATCCAGGACTTGTATGTAAAATACTCTCAAAACTCAGTAATATGAAAATAAACCATGCAATTTAAAAAAAAATAAACAGGCAAACAAGACACAGAAGCAACTTAAGTGTCCATCAACAGATAAATATATGTAACCTAATATATAATATTTATGCATACATATACATATGCAATAGGATATTATTCAGCCACAAAAAGGAAGGAAATCCTGCCATTTGTGACAACATGGATAGACCTGGAGGGCAATATGCTAAGTGAAGTAAGTCAGAGAAAGACAAATAACTGCATGATCTCACTTTTATGTGGAATCTACAAACCTGGAACTCCTTGAAACAGACAGTAGGATGGTGATTGCCAGGGGCTGAGAGGTGGGAGAAATGGGGAGATATTGGTCAAAGAGTATGAGCTTTCAATTCTAAATTCAGAGGATCTAAGTGAACAATACTGTATTATACAATCAAAAGTTGCTGTGAGGGGCACCTGGGTGGCTCAGTCGGTTAAGCATCTGCCTTCAGCTCAGGTCATGATACCAGGGCCTGCAATGGAGCGCCGCCTCGGGCTCCCTGCTCAGCAGAGAGTCTGCCTCTCCCTTGCTTGTGCTCTCTCTGTCTCTCTCAAATAAATAAATAAAATCTTTAAAAATAAAAAAAATTTTTAAAAAGTTGCTGTGAGAGTAGAATTTTAATGTTCTCACCATAACCACACAACAAAACGGTAATTATGTGAAGAACGTGTTAACTAACCTTATTGTGGTAAACATTTCATAGTATACACGTGTATCAAATCATCACATTGCACACACCTTAAACTTGTACAATGTTATATGTCAATTACATTTTAATAAAGCTGGAAAAAATTAAAAATGGACAAAAATTTAAACAATTTCACCACAGAAGATATGGAAGGCAAATAACCATGCCCAACATGATCAGTCAACAGAGAGATGCAAGTTAAAGTATAATGAGATGCCACCTCATACCTATAAGAATGGCTAAAATTATAAAGATTAATTCTACCACCTGTTGACAAAGTTGTTGAACAAGTGGAACTCTCATACACAGTTGGGGGTAATAAAAAATGATACAAACACCTTGGAAAATAGTTTGGCAATTTCTCCAATAGTTAAACATATACATACCTTTGATTCAGCCATTCCACCATTAGGTATTTAACTGAAAGAAACCAAAGCATATGTTCACACAAAGACTTGTACATGAATGCTCGTAGCACACTTCTTTGTAATATTCCCAAATTGGAAACAACCCAAATGTTCATTACTAGGTAAATAAGTTGTGGCATATCCATATAATGAGTAATCCTCAGCAACTGAAAACAAGAGAGAGCTATTAACTCACATAGCATAGATAAATGTCAGAATACGTAGGCTGAATAAAGGAAGCCAGACATCCCCCCACAACAAACATACTCTATAATTCTATTTATATAAAATTCTAGGGAATACGAAATAATTTATAATGACAGAAAGCAGATCAGTGGTTGTCTGGGGTTTGGGAGGAGGGGGTTATTTGGAAGGTGTGGAGAGAGGAGAGTAAGGATTGCAAAGGGCGCAAGGAAACTTTTGGTGGTAAGTCATTATCTGTGGTGGTTTTGTAGATGTCAAAACCTATCAAATTGGATATTTGAAACATAGTGCATGTCAGCTACACCTCAGTAAAGCTGTTATACAAAAAACCTGTTTAATGATTATAATTTATTCAATTAAGGAAATCTGAATTATTCCCATACCCTATAATTTGAAATAAAAAATTAAGTTATTTTTGGAAGCGCTTCAAGCAGTCCCTTCATAAGAACATTTACACATTTGAATGCCATGGCTGAAAAAGTGAAACTGTACAGTAAAATCTGTAAAAGGCTCATTGTGTGATCAAATGATCCGACGTCATTCAGTGTCACCTGAATGTAGAGTGTCACCTATGTAGAGTGCTGTCGGTGAAGTGTGCAAAGGCCTTGTCTCTAGGGACTCGGATTGTATGAGCCAGAGTGATTGGAATCCTGAGGAAAAACTGATAGAAAAGAACATGGGCTTGGTAGCTTAGATGATCGGGATGGGGAAAGTATAAGCTCAAGGCTGTCATAGAAAATGTGCCACAGCAGTATTTACCCCGAGTGTTCTTAGGGTTGGCTGCTGTCCTCACCTGCCCCCCCGCCCGGCCTATGCACAGAGCAAGGGGGGGCTCCCTCTAACAAAGTGTACGTTTGCTCGGGCTCTTCTTTCTAACTTGTGGGAAGGCAACCACAAAGCTCTGTACTGGGGACTGAAAAGGCCGTAACACAGAGATCCCTGTTGCTCTCTGTTTCCTGAGTAGCCAAGAAGAACAAAGGGGACCAAGGTAATTCAGGTGTATGCTCTGGGCCTGATTTTTGTGCATCTGCCGATTTCAATAAGAGAGTCAATAGTACTGTATTATAAATTTCAAAGCTGCTAAGAGACTAGATCTTAATTGTTCTCACCACAAAAAAAAAGATATGATAATTATGTAACCTGACCGAGGTGTTAGCTAAGGCTAAGGTGGTAATCATATTGCAATATATAAATATGTATCAATCAGCATACTGCATACCTTAAATTTACACAAGGTTATATGTCACTTATATCTCAATTTAAAAAAAAGATTCAGTGTGATAGTTGTTCTGACCCCGGTGGCAGTTTCAAATATAATCTGTGGTGACCAAGAGCAAATTACTTTGGTTCCAACAAAGCATGCACATAGGGGCTGCATACAGTGAGAGGTGCTTGGCCAGTGATCAAGATGATGTTGGGAGGAAACCTTCTACTCAGGTCGGGGAGGAAGCTGACTGCTCACTAGAGAGAGACACTCTGGAGTCTGACCATGAAGGACTCAAATGTCACACCTAGATGGGAGAGTTACCAATAGCTACTAAAGAGCATCCAGCCAAACTCATAAAACTGGATATCAAATAGAAGGTAAAGAATCGTGAAACTTTCTCTGTAGCCTTCTCAGAATGGCCTTTTGTCTGTGTAACTAAGTTGTCTTATGGGAGATGTTTTTAGGAATCTGATCTGTGGTACAATTCTAGAAATAAATATAATAGCTGAAACCATCGCTGCACACTAGAGTGACCTGCCATTCTGAAAATCGTTTCCAACAGTACTGTTCCACATGTTAGCCGCTAGACAGTCACGTGTGAGCACAGAACACCTGAAACAGAGCTAATGGGAATGTTACTGAATTTTTAGTTGTATTTAGTTTTAACTAATTTTAATCTGTATCTAAAACAGTGACGGGATGCCTGGGTGGCTCAGTTGGTTAAGTGTCTGCCTTCGGCTCAGGTCATGATCCCTCCTGAGACTGAGTCTCACATCGGGCTCCTTGCTCAGTGGGGAGTTTGCTTCTCCCTCTGTCTGCCGCGCTCTCTCTCTCTGGCAAATAAATCAAATCAGTAAAAAAATAAAATAAAAATAATAAAAATAAATAAATAAAACAGTGACATGTGGCTATTGGCCCCGGTACAGAACAGTTCTCTCCTGGCCTAAAACAGTTTGCATTTTAGTTAATGGTATATAATATCGCCCTAAGTGAAGTTGAAGAAACTAATTAAATTGCTATAAAGGAAAAGCACCAGCACTTTTGTCCTTTGCATTCGAGAGCGTCTCAAAAACAGGCACAATGTTTTCTTATTTTTGTTGTGGGTTTTTTGTTGTTGTTGTTGTTGAATACTAAGAGAAACATTTAGAAAAGACAGCATAGATATTTTTCAAGAGAAACCCATTAATTTCTTTAAGTCAAAGATTATTTTCTATCAACTTCTATGTAGGGAACAGGAAAGTGACAGCAGATACACATGACTGTGCCTGTCAGCTTTCATTCACATTTGCCCTGGTAACCGTTGTAGGGTTATTTGGTTTTCTAAGTGCCTATCAATACTACCCAAACCCTTTCATCCCTGCCCCATCACACCAATGGAGAGGGAGTTTGGTTTAAGAACTTTCTCATCATCCAATCAGAACCAACAAAGTGAAATGAGATTTTTTGTGGGCACCACAGGGGGAAAGATGGCTCTTGTCGCCAGGACGGCTGGGAAGCGAGCACCATGTGAACCGCGAGGTTCCGTGTGGAGCCTGGGGGAGTCACCAACAAAAAGGAAGGCAGAACCAAGAAATGGAGAAAAACTGATAATGATAAAAAATGATAATGTGTGAACCCCAACATCCAGTCACAGATGAAGGCTCCCACGGAGATTTCTTTTAGTAACAGTTTTAATGAAGTAGAATTCATACATCATACAATTCACCTATTTAAAGTAACAATTCAGTGGTTTTTAGTATATGCACAGAGTTGTATGACCAACACCACGACCAATTTTAGAATATTTTTGTCCCCTGCCTGCCCCAGAGACCCATACCATTAGCTGTTACTCCGCTTTCTCTTCTCTCCCCAGCCCCTGGCAACTGCTAATCTACTTTCTGATCTTTATGAATTTGTCTCTTCTGGGTATTTCAGACAAATGGAATCATGCATACATACATTCAGCCTTTTGTGACTGTTTTTTTTCACTTAACATAATGTTTACAAGGTTCATCCAGATTGTAGCATGCATCAGTACCTCATTCTTTTTTTTATTTACAAATAGGTTTTTAAAAAACAGCCTTATTTTGGCATAATTTTAGATTTACAGAAAATCTGCAAAGATTGTAGATAGATGTTACTTACCCTTCTCCCAGTGTCTCCTAATGTTAACATATTATGTAACCATATACATTTTAAGAAATAAACTGTTAGCTAAACTACAGACTCTATTTTGATTTCACTTTTTTAACAAAATGTTAAATTTTTTTTTTTTCTGTTTCAGGAAACCAAATTGCATTTAATTGTCATATCTCCTTAGTTTCTTCTCTGGTCTATAACAATTTTTCCTTATCACAACTTTGACACTTTTGAAGACTTTACTTTTGAAGTTAGATATTTTGTAGACTTTACCTCATTTTGAGCTAGTCCCATGTTTGGGTTTGTTTTTGGTTTTGTTTGTTTTGTTTTATTTTTTCATGGTCACACGCAGGTTATAGGTTTTTGGTAAGAATACCACAGAGGTGAGGCACTGTTCTCGTCACATGATATCAGGGGATGGGTGATATCCACATGGTGAGGTTAACCTTGATCACTTAGTTAAGATGTCTAACAAGTTTCTCCTCCATAAAGTTACTATTTTTCCCTTTCCATTCTCTATTTTTTGGTAATAAGTCACTAAATCCAGCCCTCACTCAAAAGTAGGAGAATTAAACTCTACCTTCTAGAGACAGGAACGGCTACATATATTTTTTGGCATTCTTATGTAAGGAAGATTTATCCTTTCTCATTCATTCATTCATTTAATCATTTTTACCAGTATGGACTCATCAATACATATTACAACCCAATACTGACATTGTTTGTTTGTTCAAATTGTTCCAGCTTTGTCCAGAGGGAGGGATCTCTTTCAGGTTTGTTCCTATGTCCTTTAATATGCCCTTTCTCTTCCTCCTCTTTCTTCTTTTCCTCTTCCTCTTCATCCTTCTTCCTTAGCATTTCCTTACTTCCTGGCACTACAAGATGCTTCAGCCCTAGAATAAGCCATTTCTCCAAGGAGCCTGTTTTGTTTTATTGAAGAATGATAGTTAGAAATCAAAATCTGGGCACTGAGTATGCTTATGCTATTGGGGTGTTACTGCTGCTGAGCCAATATATGTATGTGTATATACACACATATCTAAAATTACTTTTAGTTCTATTTGCATATATATTAAAATAACAGGAATTCCTATTATTATCTCTGACTCTAATCCAGAACCACAGGGTTCATTCTAACTTCTCTTCTTGCTTATTTTTAACTTCTTATCTGACAGTGAGAAACCTGGCTCCCACTATCTGCAATTTATTTACTTCTTTATTCAACCCTAGAATGCATGTAAAGTAGTTTCAGAATTTCTAATTTCCACTCTGGTGATAAATAAATTTACCAGCTTGAGCATAGTGCTTAGTCTCAGTTCTTTTTGTTTCCAGCCTTTTAATACCAAATAAATAAATTCTTTGTTTGTTTGTTTGTTTGTACAGATTGGAATTGGCTGGTCTGATACTACAATCTCTTATACCATAATTTATAGGCATTTAAAAACTCTTATTTTTTTAAATATAGTAAATGCCCTCTGTTTTATAATGAGTTTTTTGCAGTATATTTTATGCTGTTTGAAATCAATTATAAGGAATGTAAGTCCATGATTAAATACTCACTACCTTACTTAAAATATGAGGAAATGAAGAGACAGAGCTCCCCTATGCACAACTTTAAAAAAGCATTCATCTAAAAGGGAACAAAAAATGATGTGGCAGTGTTGTCATTTAATTGCCATGATTAGTTGAGTTTCAGAATCCTAATATGTGTAACAGGAAAAT
Organism: Zalophus californianus; assembly: GCF_009762305.2. Taxonomy (NCBI): domain Eukaryota; kingdom Metazoa; phylum Chordata; class Mammalia; order Carnivora; family Otariidae; genus Zalophus; species Zalophus californianus. The sequence goes on from NC_045596.1 coordinate 182,169,830, forward strand.
ACCTAATTACTGGCTCATGATATGAATTAATATTTGTTGAATGAATTGTGGAGGGTTGATGGGTCAACATGACATCTATAATCATAACCAAAAGTACTTTCACCTACACTTATCTCCTTTATTTTTTTATACCAACCCTGTGAAGACAGACATTTTAATTATTATCATAATTATCTGCAGTTTTCTAAGAACTGAAGCTGAGTAACTTCATAAAGCAATATAGCTAGATTCAAAAGCAGGTGATCTAACTCAAATTCCCATGTTCTGTCCTTTCTACTAGGTTATTGATTAGGTCATCATGTTATTGGGGATATCAGCATATTGACATCACATAAATCACCAGACTTTTTCAGACAGAGGTTCACATTTGGTTCATGTGAGCTGTGGGGAGTCCCTGAGCCCTGAGTTCAGAGCAGTAATGTGTATCCCTTTTGTCATCACACCATTAGCCATAAATCTATGACCTACTAGTAATGCTGTTAAAGAGATGGAAAAGAATATAAATTTAGATTTTTTAAGCCCTCTAAAACTTTCAATTTCTCCTCCTTTTTTTCTATTTGCTAAATAAAAATTCTCAAATTACTAACTTATAAAAATGGAAACTTATCTATAGAAGATGAAGATTTTTACATTTAATTGACTTTGGGTTTACTGTCAGCCTTTACAACAAACCTAGAAAAAGACACAGAGTCTAAGTTAGTTCATTTCATGGTAACTGCCTGGTAAATGTTTGTTAAATTAATCAATTATTCAAATCACCAAATATTTACAGAACTAAACTCTGCAAAGGCACCAAGAAGAAAAGGTCTCTGTCTTCAAGGAGCAATGACCTTGTCGAGGAGACTAGGCACAAACACCTGCTCATACTGAAAGTTAACAGTACAGGAGTTCCAGGATAATAAAAGAACATGGGACTTATTGTCAGTTAAATTATGGGTAATAAATGCTGAAGAATTTCTGAGCAGAAAGCAATTATTCAAGCAGACATGATCAAGTGGACATTTTACAGAGGGATGCTTTGAATTCAGTCGTAAAGGGTGGCTAAAACTTTGGGTGGATGAAGGTGTGGAAGTCTGCTGTGGAGAGCCAGGAAACGGAAATGCAAAGATTTCTGATCTGAGAGCTTATTTTTCCACTAAAGTTAGAGTGCAAGGGTGTTGGAGTGAAGTTGCTTATGTCAGAAGAATCAGTCAGTGGTCTTTATCCATCTCAAAGAAGCAAAATGTGTCAAGTTACTATTTAGGAGTTTGAGATTAAAATAAAAGAAATTAGCTAAGATCCAAGTTTCAAAAAATCAGATAACTACTTTGTTCTGATTTTCTTTAAGTACTTGTATAACTAGACTCTAAAGAAATATCATTTGAAAAAGTAGTTGTCTGTTTTTAGAGTTTAAACTTAAAGTTTAGCTACAATCTCTGTGGTTTTGAGTTAAAGTTTAATTATTTAAGTAACCAACAGACTCCTTCATTCCCCCATGAATGTGACTCACAGTAGATATCAGTATGATGTGTTAAAAAAAACTCAAGTGTTTTTGTCTTTCATAAGCCACTTTATTTTTTATTTTTCCAACTTCTACATTTTTAATTAAAAGTATGTGCTACGTGGGGAATATTTTCTGTCTTCTCTTTATTTTTCCTTCATTCATTAGCAGGATATCAGTTTTACATGTCATTCCACTCATCCCAATAACTTGAGGTTCAGTTTGGTTTCTGAAAAGAATCTCATTATGGGGCAGCTTCACCCAGAAGTTGGACTCTAATTTTCCTGCATATGTACCTATCTATAAAAGACAATAAATTGGTTCTTAGAGGCAGACTGCCTGGTTTTAAAATACACACTTGCTGTCCAACAAGGAGACCAGGAAAAAAATTTTCCTTTTGCTTAAGGAGTTCTAATTAAAAAAAAAAAAAAAAACTGAAAAGAAACATATCTAGTACTGGAGGAAAAATTGTCATTTTCCTTCCAAATAGTGCTAGAGGCACATGTCAAAACATACTAATAATAGAAAAAAAAAGTTCTCTGTTTTTTTTTATTTTTAGTGTTAATGTAGCTTGTGTGAGGCAGCTGCAAATCTTCATTTTCATGGAAACAATCCCACAGCCTTGTTCACCCCAAAGAGCTCTTTCCTTCCAACTAAGAACAGATTTTTTTTCCTTTCATAGGATTTTAGAGTTCTGAAACTTGGAGATCACTGAGTCTAATTTTATAAACTGAATGAACAGACAAGGATAAGGCAAGAAAATAATGGGAGAATCTACCCACCTATCCCATCTCCCAGCCAGTATTCACCTATAAGCTAACTACACTCCAGCAACATTAAACCCTTTTAAAAGATCTGGTGACTTTAGTGTTCCAAACATTGGCACAGGCAGTTCCCTTGCTGGAGGAGGACAAGCTCATCCTCCAAGTCTTAATTCAAAGGTTGCCTCAACTATGGAGCCTTTCCCAGTTCTCAGAGTGAAGAGCTCTCTTCTGACCCCTGTCCTCCTTGAGTACCCAGTTGATACCACTCTCGTGGCTCTTGTCATGGTGTATTACAATAATCTGTTGCATATTCAGACACTCACTGGATCATGAGTGACTCAGTTTCAATTCTTCATCTTTATAGATCCATTGCCTAGCACAGCACTTGGCACATAAATAGATAATTCATAACTGATGATTGAGTGATTGCATGCAGTTCTCCTCATGCCTCTAGTAGATTGGTTACACATTCTCAGATCTGTTTCTCATCTAAATTGAAATCATTACTTGAATAATAACTCTGAGCCCCACACCTTTTGGATAATGCACTAAGTTAGCATGGTTGCTCATTTTCAAAATTCTTTGATATGTGTTTGAGTAAATTCGTAACCACAATCTACCATTCATTAAATTCAAGGAGTAGAGGGTCACTCAGACTTCACCTTGGAAAAAATTAATCACTGGACTCAGCAAATTTAGAACAAAATAAAATTAGAGTTTGATTAATTTTGCCTTTTTTTAAATAAGACATGTCTTTGTCCTTTATTAACTAGATATGATTAGGCTTCATAATCAGGTTTTTGTACTTCTTAAAGTACATGGTTAGCCCTGGGGAGTTTTCCCTCACTGGTAAGATCTCCTGCACCCAAGTATTTTAGGCACTAGGAAGGATACAGTTTAAGATATATGTATTTCTAAAATATTCCCAAATATAAGATGTCAAAATTTCAAAACAATTTTGAAAGTCAGCTCTCTCCCAATCTTCCCATCCAGTGGTGAAATGGAAATTATTTACTCTGGGAACTCTGACTGACTTACTGATGAATCATGTGGGGGCTGTGGCACAGGCCCCAGAGCTGTGCTCCTGGGTAATTTCTCCATTGCCATCATCGGTTTTATATGTTTACTTAAAATGAGCCAAACTGCTGCAAACATTTCAGTCTCTATGCAAAGGCCACTAACCTGTCCGAAAGCGGAGCTCGTTAGGAGCGCTGGACAAAACTTTTGGACAAAAATCAAAGGCTACATAAAGCTCGGTATAATCAAACTCTGTAAGCACACACGGAGCCAAAAATAAATGTTGTGCATTGGCAAAGGCTCAGGGCTCAGAAGTTAGGCTTTGAAACTTTTGGTATAAGTTTTTCAGACTTTCCCTGTACACTGAAAATGTTAATATTTGCCATTCTTCATAGTCCTAAGTAGTTGCTCCCTGGAGAAAAATACAGACATTCTAAATGTTATTCTTATCTGTTCTTCCCTCTGTTAAGCCAGTTACTGTATTCATTTTTCAGAAATACGGAAAAAAGTCTTTAAAACATGTCTTATCATTTCCTATAGGGAGTTTGGCGAAAAGTAAAATCAGGTCTCTTCAAATACGCTACCACACTTTTTCTCCCTGAAACACGAAAAGACCATGTCATTTTTATGTCCATATCTCTGGACACCAGAATGTTTTGCCCTCATCTTAATTTTTCATAAATAAGCACACACATAAATATAAATAAATATGGGGGGGAGAATGAACTCTATTAAAATTACACTGTAAATAAATTACCAGATAGCTCTTATTGACTACTAAAGGTTTACAATAGGAGCTATGGAAATAATCGTCTAATAATAATATGTGAAATATATTGTCTCATTCTACATCCTAATCATACCTACACATTCCATTTCACCTGAAAGTGTAAGTGAAGACACATTGGTAAAAGATATTTATACATATATATCCTGATTAGAGCAAGAAGTAACTGAAAAATCTCAAGAGAGTCTTTCTTATGACAACATGGGTTTGGGGGATTCCAGATGTTTATGAGCTTATTATAAACTTTGAATTGCTATCTGCACCCTGACACTAAACATTGACTAGCCATTATTTCATCCCTTCCCCAATCCCACCAAGATTTGAGGTGATGTGTCTTTATACCTGGGGCTTAAAAATGGGGGGATCCCAAACCACCTGTTATCTTGGCAAAAACCCTAACCACAACCCTCCTATCTCCTCACCCTCTCTTTAAACCAACAAATAAATGCACCAGACCACTTTCTAAAGCTTCCCAAATGTAAATCCTGGTATTCAAATATTATGTATGCTCTTTTGGGAATCCCTTTTAATATTAGAGCACTATTTACTTTCTTTCCAAAAAAGAACACCTGGGCTGAGTAAAAACACCAGGAGCCATTCTCTGTGAAAGCCCATCCACTCCCCAGCCTTCTGCTGCTCGCCCACCCCCCAACCCCAGGAATCCAAGTGTAGATTAGCAATAAAATATTTTCCAAATTATTCTGAGTAAGTTACGGGATTTTATATTTTTTCTTTTTCTGGTCTTGCAAATAAAAGAGAAATTCTTTTTCAATCCAGTGTTCTCTCGACAGCTTTAAATACAATGAAAGACAAACAGACAGGAAAACAATGCTAGGAGACAGAAAAGCCTTTGGCAGTTTACCTGAGTCTGACACCTTCCTCTTCGTCTGTGAGTCTGACACCTTCCTCTTCCTCTGTGACGTTACTCCTTGAGCTGGTGTGTCCTTCTGGTCACGTGAGTCAGTCACTGAAGCAGGTAGAACCTTGACTAGTTTCAGGTGGTTCTGTTCCCGGGGAGACTCACTTTAAATCTAAGAGCTTGTTTTCACTCACTGATATCTGTACTCAAGGCCACTGAATGTGCATCAGTTAGTGAAATTTTAGGACACCTGTGTCACAAGATGTTTGACATTATTGAGTAGCGGTCGGCAAGGATGACTCAAGCCCAGTTAAGTTAGGTGGGATCATCGGTCATCTACCCATAACAGTTTTCTCAGGGCAAATTCAAGGGGGATAAATTGCTTTATGAGACGAAAACCTCATTTGGTATTATCGAAGAAAACAGTGCACCTCATTAATGACAAAATGTGTATCCTTTCCCTTTTAGAAATGGTCATTTTCTACTGATGATAGACCAATAACAAATCATAGCTGGCTCCTTGGGGCACCTGGGTGGCTCAGTTGGTTAAGCGACTGCCTTTGGCTCAGGTCATGATCCTGGAGTCCTGGGATCAAGTCACGCATCGGGCTCCCTGCTCAGCAGGAGTCTGCTTCTCCCTCTGACCCTCTTCCCTCTCGTGCTCTCTATCTCTCATTCTCTCTCTCTCTCAAATAAATAAATAAAATCTTTAAAAAATTTTTTTAAAAATTAAAAAAAAATCATAGCTGGCTCCAATCTCATGACAAGATAATAGATTTTAGAAAGAACCAATTGATTGCAGCTGTGTTTTTTGTCTCCCAACAAATGATTTTCCAAAACTGAGGTTCTTTTATCCCTTGGAAAGCTAGTTAAGAATATTATAAAACAAAATAAACAAACAAAACAAAATAGAAGCAGACTTATAGGTACAGAGAACAATCTGGTAGAGATTCTGCCAGAGGGGAAGGGGGTTGGGGATGGGCGGAAGAAGGGAAAGGGGATGAAAAGGTACAATCTTCCAGTTATAGAATAAATAAGACAGAAGATGTACAGCCTACATGTAGTTAATAAGATTGAATGTAGTTAATAAGATTGAACGACTTCGGGACTTTGCATGGTGAAAGATGGTAGCTAGATTTCTTGTGGTGATCACCTTGTAGTAGATATAAACATTGAATCACTATGTTGTACAGCTGAAACTGATATAATATTGTAGGTCAACTATACATCAATAAAAAATTTAAATAAAAATAAATAAAAAGATTAAAGATTATTTTTGATCTCCAGTGATGTTATTTACAGCTCTTGTTATATGAAGCTTAGCAAAACCACATTAAAGACCAATTGCTTTTGTAAGGGAAGTGTCTCCCTTTTCAGACATGTCTAATAGAATCATCTGAACTCTGGAACAGGAGGAGCCTGGTTACAACCTGCAGGAGCAACAATAGTAATGGATACAGAGAAGCAATCTGAGAATAGGAAAGCCATCCCTTGCTATGTCTCAAAGTAGATAGACTTACTAGCACTTATGGACATTCTCTGCTTTGGAAGACAGGTGTTGGAAGAAAAATTTAGATAAAGATTCAAAAGGAAATTCTAAGATTAGAAAATATTCTAAAAAAGAAGGAAGCAGAACTTTTTATTTTGGTGTAGTTGCAATAGTTTAATTTTGCTTTTGTTTCTCTTGTCTGAGGAGACACATCTAGAAAAATATCGCTATGGCCAACATCAAAGAAATAACTGCCCATGTTTTCTTCTAGGAGTTTTATGGTTTCAGGTCTCACATTTAGGTCTTTAATCCATTTTGACTTTATTTTTGTGTATGGTGTAAGAAAAGTGGTCCAGTTTCATTCTTTTGCATATACCTGTCTAGTTTTCCCAGCATCATTTGTAGAAGAGATGGTCTTTTTGCCATTGCATATTCTTGCCTCCTTTGTCATAGATTAATTGACCATATAAGCATGGGCTTATTTCTGGGCTCTCTATTCTGTTCTATTGACCTATGTGTCTGATTTTGTGCCAGTACCATACTGTTTTGATTACTACAGTTTTATAGAATATCTTGAAATCTGGGATTGTGATACCTCCAACTGTGTTCTTTTTCAAGATTGCTTTGATCATTTGGAGTCCTTTGTGGTTCCATACAAATTTTAGGATTTCTTTTTCTAGTTCTGGGAAAAATGCTGTTGGTATTTTGGTAAGGATTGCCCTAAATCTGTAGATTGCTTTGGGTGGTATGGGCATTTTAATATTAATTCTTCCAATCCATGAGCATGGAATATCTTGCCATTTGTTTGTGTCATCTTCAGTTTCTTTCATCAGTGTTTTATAGTTTTCAGAGAATGGGTCTTTCACCTCCTTGGTTAAATTTATTCCTAAGTATTTTATTCTTCGTGATGCATTTGTAAATGGGATTGTTTTCTTAATTTCTCTTTCTGCTACTTCATTATTAGTGTATAGAAATGCAACAGATTCCTTCATATTTTGTATCCAGAGAGCTTACTGAACTCATTTATCAGTTCTAATAGTTTTTTGGTGGAGCCTTTAGGATTTTCTATATATAGTATCATGTCATCGGCAGTGTTTAAAACACAATGTGTAGTTCCCAGGCAAATATGAAGTGCATTTGCTTAAGTTTTTTCAGTTTTATTGAGATAAAATTGACATATAACACTTAAGTTTAAGATGGACAGCATAATGATATATATGTATCATGAAATGATTACTACAGTAAGTTTGGTCAGTACGACCCATCAGCTCACATAGTTACAAAACTTTTATTTTGTTCATTATGATCATTAGGATGTCTCTTAGCAACTGTCAAGTATCCCATATAGCAGTGTTAACTGTAGATATACCTTGAGAGCATTATGCTAAGTGACACAAGTTAGACTGAGAAAGACAAATACTCTATTATCTCACTTCTATGTGGTAGTCAAAAAAAAAAAACACAGAAAAAGAGATCATTTTTATGGTTAGCAGAAGTGGGGGTTTAGGAGGTCGGGGAATTGGGTGAATGCAGTTAAAAGGTACAAACTTCTCATTATAAGATAAGTAAGTCCTGGGGAAGTTGCCTGTTTTTTTAAGTGTTTATTTAAATTCTAGTTAGTTAACAAACACTGTAATATTGGTTTCAGGAGTAAAATTTAGTGATTCATTACTTACTGGGTATCATAGAATACCCAGTGCTCATCACAAGTGTTTCGTGGTGACTCTCAATTTTGCTCTTTCTCCTGTGTCTCATTTCACTAGGCTTTAAATCAGACTGTCTCGTGAAATGCTTTGGATTCACATTACTGCAACAAGAGCCAAGTCACAGAACTAAATGAGAAGGTAAGTAAAAATCAGTTCTATAACATCTGCTCCCAGATATCTGAGCCTGAGGGTCCCCTGCATGGCTTCGTAGGTTGTGAGTATCCAAAGAAGCTGTTTGTTCTATCCCACAAAACAGAAACCAGCATGTCCTGAGGTAGCATCCCTACTGCCAAGGTTACATGAGGCTGAGCCCTGTGGCTGGATCACAGATAGTTGGGTGGTGAGAAGGGGGCGGGGTGAGGAGAAGGGGCCACAGAGAGAATCAGTGATTGGGAGGCAACATGGCAGGAATGAGCTGAACTGTCAGAGAAGGTTGGGTTCGGGGACCTTGCAAGATGTATAGAAAATAGAGACAAACTTCGAAATGAGTTGCAGTACAACTGGCATATGAGGATTAGAGTCTAGTAAAGTGTGGAAACTGAGAGGAAAATGAGGGAGATAGAGGTGCTGGGTTGATGCAGTAATGCAGGTGAGAATGGTGTAGGTTGAGGTCCAATATGAGTCACAATTTAGGTATGCAGTGTTTATTGTAACTAGGCTCCATATCCAAAGATATTAGGAATTGATAAAGTGCCTTTGGACTCAAGGACCAGAGGATCTATGAACTCTGGTTTTTCAAGTTGTGCTGTTAGCACACTAGAGTCCCAGAAACCTTTCTAATTTCTGTTCAGTGCCACCTGCAACTTCTGATGTTAGTCCTCAAAAATGAGAGATGAAAAGGATACAGAGCCACATCTATCAAAGAGATTACATTTGAAAGGTTGGTAGTTCTCCAAATTTTATACGTCTTAGAGTCACAGTGGTGGAAAGTGGGGGAGCTTTTTAAACTATAACCCACGAAAGACCATGGACTCAGAGAAACAAACTGAAAGTTTTAAAGGGGAGGGGGTGGGGGGTGAGTTAGCCCAGTAATGGGTATAAAGGAGGGCACATTCTGCATGGAGCACTGGGTGTTTATGAAAACAATTAATCATGGATCACCACATCAAAAACTAATGATGTATTGTATGGTGACTAACATAACATAATAAAATTAAATTTAAAAAAAAGACAAGACAAAAAAAAATAAAATACAACCCAACCTGGAGATCCTTTTCCAATAGACTTGGGGTAACAATCCAGAAATCTGTATATAAAACCAGCATTCTAGGTCATTCTTATCTGGCCCAGCTGCTAGCACATGTGTAATATGGTATCAATTAGAAAAAATTGCCTCCTTTGAGTAGACCAATTTAAAAAGATCTCCTTCTTTAGGTCCTGCACATTCCTACCAGTGAGCACATCTTAACCAGCAGGGCTGGTGAACTTCAGCCCCAGCCCCTGCCTACTTGGCTGGGCACAATACAACCCTAACAATCTCTTTCTCTCTCCTTTTTTTTTTTTTTTTTTTTTAGAGACAGAGAGTTTGGGGGAGAGAGGGAGAGAGAGATTCTCAAGCAGGCTCCACACCCAGCATGGAGCCTGAGGCTGGGCTCTGTCTCACGACCCTGAGATCATGACCTAAGCCAAAATTAAGAGTAGTCAGAGGTTTAACTGATTGAGCCACCCAGGTGCCCCCAACCTTCACAATCTCTTTCAGTGGTTCTGATTCTTAAAGGTGTTCTTGAAATACAATGTGAGACAACCTACTTTAATTCTGTCCTGACGATAACCATATCCTAGTAACTTATTAAAATGAAAAATGCCTGGGTCCCATGCTAAGCCTATTGAATTAGATTCTTCAAAGGCACAGATTGGGAATTAGTGTTTTTAACACGAGCCTTGGTCATTCTTTCCTGAAGAAGTTTGGGAAACACTGACTTATGGGATGATAAAACCCTGGTGCAACCTTTGTCCTTGGTGTGTTCTCCCATCTGGTGAAATCTGAAGCATCTTTTCACTCCAGATCTTATGACCTCTCAGAATGGAACAGAAAGGCAAAATAATATGGACAGAAGAGCAGACTTGAAAAACATTCAGGAAGTACAAAATGCAGGGAAGAATGATAACTTCAAGCAAGCTACATGTTTTCATAGAAGAAATTGGGAACATCCCCTTGCAATTTTAAGCATGAGCAGTTGTCATTATGGAGTTTCTGTCTACAATGCCTCCTTCCAGTGGTCATACTCTGCAGGATGATATATGAAGTAAATTCAGTTTTTCATCTCATCACTCCTACATATTGTGAATGCTTTAAGATGTTGTTGCAAGCTTACATGAGAATAAAATTTGTTCATAAAGTTAGAGGACATATGTTTCACTGTTTTCACTTCCATTGTATAAAACAACACCAAATAATCTGTCCAGGAAAGAACAAAAGATTGTCTGAATAAAAATGTTAGAAGTGGATCTCTGATTTAAGTATTTTTATTTCTTAATTATCTTAAAATGCAACAGCAGAAACATGAATAAAACACATGTTTTAGGAGTCTGATAACTTTCATATGGTGACCAAATCCTTATAATGTGCAATGTTATAGGATCAAATCCTATAATGTGTGTAGTTGTGTAGTTTGAAGTTACAGTACCATCAGTGTCTTATTCTTCTAAAACTAAACAACACAAAAAAAATCCCCATTACAGTGATGTATGAAATTTAGATTCTATTCTTAAAGGCATTCTGGCCAAGAACTGGATTAGTAATGGGTATATAGTTTTAATATGTGTCAGGATAAATTTTATATGTTCCTGGCTGGTATTTGTGACCAGCTGGGTCTTTGATTATTTGATGGTCTAATGACCACTCATACCCAGGCCTGGAGATTTGGTTGACATCTTCAAGTCTTGTGTTCTTCCAGCAGGCTTAACAAAATTGATTCCTCATGATGTTCAGATCCATTTCTGAAGAGGGGGTAACCATGAAGTGAATATTTGCTAAAAAGTGATAAAGATGAAAGCCCAACACAAAAATGCCATTCTAAGTCAACAGGTGTGCTTTTCAAAAACCAGAATTTTTTGTGAGCAGCCAATAGCAACCTTGCCAACTATCTGATTAAACAGCCAAAGGTTTGAGTGACTAAGCTCTGTTTATAGAATATGGATCCCGTAGAGGCTGGAGACATTGGAACAGCCTCCAACCATGGTTCCAAGGGCGTGGTGCTAAGAAACTCTTGGCCACGATGCTCAGCCACTGCTAAGAGGAAGAAATGGACGGGAACTTGCTGCTCCTGATAATCAACAACAGTTTTATTAACACTGAGATCAATTTCTCTGAGAAATAAATTTTAGTCTTTTTCTTTCTTTTTGCAATCAATATTCTCAAACTGAAATTAAAGAGCATATTTCCCAGAGTTGGTTTTTAAGGCATTTATTTGTTTCTAAGGCATGTGGGGTTGCTCCCACTTAGTTCATTGTGTGGCAGTTGCTTGGGTCTTCTGTCACCACCCAATGTCTGCACCTGACTAAGTTTATATGTACCTTGAAGTGGGTACTGCTACAAAACTGGTATTGAGCCTGTATCACCACACATTATAACTCTGAAAATAGGTACTGACTTCTGAACCACACATATAGACTAATAGCTATGCCACAGTGACCCACTCTAGTCATATGTCCTCTTGAAAAAAAGAAAATACCAAAAGTAGATCCTTTAGAAAATTGGAGTATGGGATCTCTGTTAGCGAGAAAAGTAACAAGTGTATCTATTAGGAAGTTAGCTTGGGCTGACTTCCAGGTATAGTTTGCTTAATTTAACACTGTGGTAATATTGCTTTTACCCAAATGCTTTTTTCCTTCCACCCTTTCCTGCACTCCACAACCTACCAAAATTCAGACAAGATTAAATAAATAACTGAATAGTTTTGTAAGTATTCAAAAAGTTAAATTTGTAATTTTAAAGCTCCTGAGAAAGAAGTATCCAGGCCCAGATGTTTTCACTGGAAAATTTTACCAAACATTCAAGTAATTAATGCCAGTTTTATACAAGGTCTTTCAGAAAGAGGAGGGAATACTTCCCAATTTCTTTTACAAGGCTATAATAACCCTGATACTAAAACCAGAAAACAACAACACAGAAAAAACTATAGACCTTTAGTTCTCATAAACTTAGATGCAAGAATCCCCAACAAAATTTTAGTAATCCAATAACGTAGAAGAAGAATAATATACCATGACTAAGTAGAATTAACTCTAGGTATAGAGAGTTGGTTCGGTATTCAAAAATCAATCAATGTAACCCACCAATTATATCAACAAACTAAAGAAGAAAATCATATGATCATATCATTTGTGTGAAAAAAGCACATGACAAAATTCAACATTGATTCACAATATAAAAAAGAAACCCTCAGAACAGTGAGAATCAAAGCAAACTTCCTCAACCTCATAAAGATCATCTGCAAAAATCCTACAGCTAACATCGTACTTAATAATGAAAGAATGAATGATTGCTTTCCCTATAAGATGAGGAACAAGGCAAGGAAGTATAATCTCACCACTGTTATTCAAAGTTATACTGGAAGTTGTAGCCATGGTAGCAAGGAAAATAAGAGAAATAAAAGGCATGCAGTTTAAAAAGGAAGAAATAAAACTATCTCGATTTGCAGACAATGAGATTAGCTACATAAAAATAAGTAATCTACAAAAACAAAAACAAAAAACCCTCCTAGATCTTAAAAGTGAGTTTGGTAAGGTCATATGACACAAATCAACACAGAAATTAAGTATCTATATACTGACAATGAACAGTGGAAATCAAACTAAAAAAAATGCAATACCTTTTATAAAGAAAATGAAATACTTAGGTATAAATCTAACAAAACAGATACTAGATCTAGTTAATGAAAATTACCACATGCTGATTAAAGAAATCCAAGAAGACTTTAATCATTGGAAAGACAGACCAGGTTCATGGATTGGAAGACACCACATAATAAAGATGTCAATTCTCTCTACACTGATCTAAGGTTTAACTCAATTCCTTTCAAAATCTCAGCAAGTTTTCTCGTTGACATAGACAAGCTTATTCCAAAAACTGTATAGAAAAGGAAAAATCATAGAATAACCAAAACAATTTTGAGAAAGAATACATTGGGAGGAAACACCCTTCTCAAGATTAAGTCTTACTAAATAGCTACAATAAACCAAGATTGTGGTACTGGCAGAGAGATAGACACATAGAGAAGTGGAACAAAGTAGAGACCCAGATATAGATCCACACAAATATGGATTCAATTTATTTTTTACAAGGGAGCAAAAGCAATTCAGTGAAGGAGGTATATAGCCCCTTCAATAAATGGTGCTAGAGCAATTGGACAACCACAGGCCAAACCAAAACAAAAATCTATAACCTAAACCTCACACGTTATGCAAAGTTTAATCTAATATGGATCATGGAGTTAAATAATATGTAAAAGTATAAAACTTCTAGAAAAAAATAGGGGAGTCTTTGGGAATGAGGACTAGACAGAGTTCTGGACCTGACAATAAATGTGCATTCAGAAAAGGAAAATTGATAAATTGGATCTCATCACAATTAAAAACTTTTCCTCTGTGAAAGACCCTGTTAAAAAGATGAAAAATAAAAGTTACTAATTGGAGTAAATATTTGGAAATCATTTGTCCAATAAAGGTCTTATATACAGAACAGATAAAAAGCTCTCAAAACTGAACTTATACATAACTGTTTACAGTAGCTTTATTCCTAACAGTCAAAAGCTAGCAATTAAACAAACGTGCTTTAGTGAGTACATGACTGAACAAACTATGGTACATGCATACCATGGGATGCTGCTCAGCCATCAAAGGTACAAACTGCTGATGTCTGCAGCAACTTGGATGAACTTCAAGGAAATTATGAAAAGTGAAAAGAATCTCAAAAGGATACATATTGTAAGATTCCATTTATGCGACATTAGTGAAACAATACAGTTATAGAGATGAAGAACAGATTAGTAGTCACCAGAGGTTAAGGATGAGAGGTGGGTGTGGCTATAAAAGGGTAATGGGGGGAGTCTTGCCAGGGTAGTAAGGTATCATGATTGTGGTGGTGGCTGTATGAGGCTACACATGTGATAAAATTGCATAGTTACAGGCACCTGTGTGGCTCAGTAGGTTAAGCAACTTTTTGGAAAATAACTTGGCACACATTTTTTTCCAAGCCTTTATCTAGAAGTCTTCCTTTGAGGATGTCTAAAGAGAGCATCCTTAATAAGAGAAAACTATATGCAGGAAGAAATTTTTCATGGTGTTATTTGCAGTAACAAAAAATTTGGAAGCAATCCAGCTTTCCAGCACAAGTGGGGGGATTAATGACATAAGACATACATCTATCCAGTGAAATACCAGCTGTCATTAAATGTGATGGTTAAAAATACAAAGTAGCAAAAGGAAAAATGCATACAAGTTAATAAAAAGGATGAAATGAGGATGCCGAATAGTTAGCATTACATTTATGCAAAAGGGAAGGGACAGAAATATGTAAGAACAGGTGTTTTGGTGGGATGAAAATTTAGATTTCTTGCTTTTCTGCACTTTCTATGCTTTTTAAATATAATCTCACTTTTTCATACTCAAAACAAACAAATAAAATCTCCCACCTACCAATTTGTACATTTATCACTTTGAACAGGCTCAAGTACTTAGCTCTTGGATAACACCATGGCTCTGGGTGTTTGGTGTGAGGAGTAGGAAGGACAAGCTAGAAACAGATCACACTTGCATGTTTTTAAATTTGGCTTGGGATCAGCCTTATACCAGGAAGAAGATATTCTCTGCGTTCTATTTTCTATATCACACGGCCCAGAACTCAGTTGAGCACTATTAACAATAATGATTTAGCTCTGCTATGGGTATTCTGAGGCATGTGAGCTGGGCTGGGCCCCTATTCATCACTCATTAACATTATTTCTGAATTCTCAATCACTGTCAACAAAATTGAAAAGAACCATTGTATACTGTTGGTGGGAAGTAAATTGCTGTAGCTACTATGGAAAATAGTACAGAGGTTCCTCAAGAAGTTAAAATAGAAATACCATACGATCCAGCAATCCCATTTCTGGATATGTATCCAAAGGAGATGAAATAACTCTCTTAAAGAGGGATCTACATCCCCATATTCATTGCAGCATTATTTACAATAGCCAAAATATGAAAACAACCCGAATGTCCATTGACAAATGGATGGGTAAAGAAAGTGTGGTATATACATACAATGCAATATCATTCAGCATTAAAAAAAAAAGAAATCCTACCATTTCCAACAACATGGAGGACATTAAGTTAAGTGAAATAAGTTAGTCACAGCAGGACAAATACAGTATAATGCCACTTACATGAGGTATCTAAAGAGTCAAACTCATAGAAGCAGAGAACAGAAGGATAAAATGGCGGTTGCCAGATGATTGGGGTGGGCTGGGCTGGGGCAGGAAGTCGTTCAATTGGTATAAAGTTTCAGTTATGTAAGATGAATAAATTCTAGAGATCTGCTGTACAACATAATGCCTACAGTTAACAGGGCAGTGTTGTGCACTTAAAAATGTGTTAAGTAGATAGATCTTATGTTAAATGTTCTTATCACACACACAAAAAAGGAAAGGGACACAAGACATCTTTTGGAGCTCATGGCTATGGTTATTACCTTAATTTTGATGATAGTATCACAAGTGTAGGCATATGTCCAAACTCATCAACATGCATACAGTAAATACTTGCAGTTTTTTACATATAGAGAAATCTCAATGAAACTGAAAAAAAAACAAAACAAAACACCTCCTTTCCTGGGAAATATGATGGCTACTCTTTGTTCAATTGACAGCAAAGATCTTGCCTATAGGATATCCTTAGGGCAAGCAGATGCATCTAACAGTCTTCTAGGTGCAAATCTGTTAGCAATTTGGCAGTTTATAATAAATAAACATTAATGATAGTCTCTCTTTATATTAATGCTTTAATATGGATCCCACATTCTTCTGTATGTGTTTATATATGTTGATAAACACAAGTATCTATCCCTCCCTACTTCATAAAAATCTAATATGATTTACAAGTGTCACATGTGACTGTGGCTAGGATGATGAAAATGCACTGGATGTTAGGAATCCTGATATTTGCCTGGAAACCAGCCAGCTGACCAGGAGATGCATCTGCTAATAACAGTGCTTACAAATCTCTACTTTTCCTTCACAATGTGGTGTAACTTGTAAATACATATTCATTTGTGTAGTGTTTTTTTTAATTTATTTATTTGTTTAATTTTATTAGTTTCAGAGGTAGAATCTAGTGATTCATCAGTTGCATATAACACCCAGTGCTCATTATGTCCCGTGCCTTCCTCAGTGTCCATCACCCAATTACCTCATCCCCCCACCCACCACCCCTCCAGCAACTCTCAGTTTATCAGAGTTCAGCGTCTCTTATGGTTTGCCTCCCTCTCAATTTTCATCTTATTTTATTTTTCCATCCTTTCTCCTATGTTCATCTGTTTTGTTTCTTAAATTCCACATATGAGTGAATCATTATATATGTTTTTAATGCTTCTCTCCCACTCAGTTTGAAACCCCAAAAGAACATGGTCATGTCCGTTACATGCACTCCAGGGTCCAAGTCATCGACAGACTGCCTAGCTCATAATTGGTACATGACAAGTATGCACTGAAATAATAAATATGAGGGTATAGGTGGATATGATGTTCTTCAGGGTATCGGAATACAGAGGAAATAAACCTAATATTTTGAAAGTCAATTGTGTGCTAGGCACTGTGTACATTTTCTTATTTAATTTGCATTACAGTCCTCAAGCTAGCTATTATAATTTCATTTGAAATAACCAAGTTGAAGTTCGGAGAGGTTGAACCATTGAAACGGTTACACTGTTTCTTTGGAAACCCAGGTCTAACTGACTGCAAATACTTTGTTTTTGTCTACAACTCACTGCCGCCGTAAGCCCTACTGAGAGGAGAGAATTTCATGATAAAATCTTGATTGCAAAAAATCGGGATTGCAAAATAATGGTGGGGTCATCTGTGGAATAAGCTTAATGGGGAAAAGGGACCAAATTGGGGCTGAACTTCAGCCACGAGCCCGTGGTGAGGAAGTGACAGAGAAACCCCTCACCCTAGAAGCATTGTCTTTGGAGAAGAACTTCTCTCACGGGGTCGCGTGGAATGTTACTGAGCCAGAGTAGAGCTATCCTATGGATTTTTTTTATTTGGAACTTTCCTCAATCTCATTTTGGTTATAATACTTCAGGTGTGAAAGGCTGCCTGAGGAATTTTTGATGATATAATGACCCGAGCAGTTATTTTAAATCTTCTGCAAAACCCAGTATCAGAATTACTGTTGTGTCTTTCTGTTATCTCCAAAGCGTGTCTACTATAAAGAACAAAAAGCGGATGCCAGTCACCTTGACAAAACCAGGCATTCCTTCAACCAATAGTTGTGCCCAATGTAGGAATGCAAGCCTGAAGAACATGGTCGCTGGCTTCATGGCTTCATGGAGCTAACCACCTTTAAGTTTATTATAAATCATAATCAAATTCTGACCAAAATTCCCCGGATAAAAGTCCAATGAAGAACTAGAAAATGAGAATTACTTGATTTCACAGCTGACATGCATTGTTGTTTATATGAAGAATTAGAGAGAAAAGCAACTGAATATATTATGTTCCTTGAGGAGAGAACAGATTTCTCTTTGCAGGCCAAATTCCTTCTGTTTCCCTTGAAAAACAATGCAAACAAAAAGGCAGCAGGCAGAAGGGACGGTGAGGATTTATTTGGCTAAATATTTTGTACTGCTCGCCTATTTCCAAAAGATAGCATAATAATATGTATTAAGCCACATGAGTTCAGTGAAATTCCTCAGATAGTTTAAAAATAAGTATATAGTTAAATACAACCCAATTCTGTCTTTGAGTTCTATTTCACAAGGATAAGTGTGGTTTAGAAGCTGCTCAGACTTCAAGAAGCTCCTACAACTACATTTTGATGAGTTGAGTGTAAGTGAATCAGAAACATATGGATTTCATTTGCTTTGAGATACATATAAGCCTAAAAATCAAGCAGAACAGTGGTTGTCAAAACATGTTCTGGGAAAAGCGTGTTATAGTGTTTTCCTCAACCAAACTCAGCAAAATTCTTTTTGTTTCTATCCTTTAATGAATTCTAGTAAAAACTTGGCAAAGTGTTGAATTTTAGTTTTCCCCATTTTAATGTCTCATTTGAGGATATGCCTTATTTTAAATTTCAGACTCTATGGATCACCACTGCATGGCATATGATCTATTGAATACATGAAACTAAAAAAGAAAAGAAAGTTCTGGGTTCACATTTACTAATTTAAGTAGAAGTGAAGTTGACTATCTCTTTCCTTTAGGAGTTAATGAGCAGATAGGAGAAAATAATGTTTATATAAAATCAACTATTGTGTTTGAAAGAAGGAGGTTCAGAAATGAACCTTGCTGTATTATCTTGCTGTATTATCCCTATTTAGCTGTAATGTTTCATATTTGAATTTTTTCATGACACATTGATTGATTATTATTTTCAACTGAAAACTCTTGGAAAGTAGACTATGGAAGTTTTCTCTGCTTGTATGATATTTTTTTTAAAAGCCCCATATTTCTTTGAGAACCAGATAATGACTAGTACAGCTGCCTTAAAGAATTTTCAAAGCATCGTAAGACCTCATGCTTATTGACAAAGAAACTCAAAACCCTAGTAACTCTTTATTCCTTTATTACAAAGTTTAATTTTTAAATGCTCATCCATATATCAGCTGCACTTCAGAATTACACAGCATTACCTTTTTTTTTTATTAAGCAAAACTTTATTTGTACCCCAAAGGAAAAAAATGTCTAGGTATGTATTCTCTATAATTTTTTACAAAGGTCTATTTTTTTCAGAGAAGTCTAAAAACACAAGATCCTTGAAATGATTTTTTATAGCTAACACTGCAGTCACAGCAGATTAAGCATAATTTTTATATTCAAATCCCTGCAGTGGTGTTATAGTATTCCTATTTACATTCACAAAATCAGGTGACCACTGTTATGTATTTCCCTAAAAACATTATTTCATGTTAGCCAACGTTTATTTTCATGATCACATGAAACCAGAGTGAGTGGTAGAAAGCAGGGAACTTGTCATTGGTGGGTCTCTGAACAAGAAAGCATATATCGCCTTGCACCCCCCCATCCTGACCATCAGCTGAGATTGACTGTATATTATGCATGGAGCAAAACCTGTTTAGTCTCCGGGTCTTCCAGGTGGTGGATATTTACAGTCTGTTTTTCACTTAGGTGTTTGCCCAAGAGCAGAAACTTGAACTAAGTTATCACAAGAATTGCCCAACATCAAGCTTGTCAGCTGGTTTTTGACACCTACGTCAACACCAGATAGAAAACAGTGATTGCAGCTCTCCACACACCCCCTCCACACACCCCTCCACACACCCCCTGATATCACTAATCACAGGGCTGCCAGAAGGGACAATAAAAGAATTTAGCCTTACTTTATTTTTTCCCTAAATTTTGTTTAAGGCTTTGCCTTTTGTATAATATTCTCTTCTAACTTCATCTAACCATAGAGACGTAGCCTAAACTCTCCTGACCATTAAAAAGACATAGTTTCAATCCTTCAGGAGAAAAACCAAGCAGTATATTAGAGATGAATAAAGCAACATTAGAAAATTTGCACTTTCTAATAATTTACCCCAGGTACTTTATTTTTTGTATTTTTGTACAGGCTTGTGGCACATTTCAACCAGTTGACAAATGGTTTTGACAAATGCCTTGTCATTGTCTTGCTGTCTCTCCACCTACATTTCCACTCACATCTCTGTTTGAAATCACAAGGTTAAAGGACAAGTTGTCCTAAGTATTGAAATCCCATATTTGTCTAGTGGTGAAGCATGTTTGAGGCAGGTACTCCTCTTCTGCCAACTGCTTCAACCTTGACCCATAGGACACTTACCACCTTCATTACAAGATGTACTGGAGGTACATGTCTCCTGACATTTACATTCTTATCTGGAGTCAAGACATCCATTTGACTGGAGAAATTCCAGAGACTTGCTTTGAGGAGTAAAATGATACTTTGAGGAGCAAAATGATAGTGGAAATTACATTACATATAGGCAATGTCATGGGACTTGCTTTGAGAAGTAAAATGATACTTTGAGGAGCAAAATGATAGTGGAAAACTCATAACATCCAGTTTAGGGTTTTTTTCCCTCTAGCTTCCACCACTAAATAGGGGTATGGGAAAGACATTTTAAATTGGGAAAGACAATTTAAATTACTCTGGTTTCTATTTCCTTCTATGACAAATGAGATAGCTACACTGGGTCATGCCAGAGACCCACTGAAACTCTAGCTTTCAATGATTCTATGGCAACAGCATGGTTTACCAATGGACAGGAAGAACATTGAACAGCAAGAATACAAATCCCAAGAGTCTACGGCCCTAAGACACATTGGGTGGCAACTTGCCTCATTTTCTTGGAGGTAATAGTGAACCATAGCATAAAAAGTAATCTTAAGAAGTTATCTAATCCAATCTTGAAAATATCCACTGACCTGTTCACATAGGCACATACTTGTCAGAATGTTGAAAATGTTGCAGATTTCATTTTTCTATCACCAGTAAAGTTCAGTGAAGAGTATGGCCCTGAGAAAAATGTGTGGATGGGTTTTTTTCTTTGATGATGTGATTTCTTTTTATAATCAGTCACGGGTAGTGAAGACAAACAGAGACAACATAGGTAATTCCTGACTTTGCTCTGTCTCATAAGAAGAACAACTAACAATTATTCAAGAATGAGTCACCACAGAGAGAATCCTAGAATGTAGGGGTGAGGCCAAACATTCCCTGGACCACAGGACCAAGACAGACTGCATTAAGAGAGGAGGAGAAGCAGCTAAATGTTGACCACCTTATCCCTCCCCTGGGCCAGCACAGCACCACATGGGAAGGTCTCTCCTGAGCCTCTGGTTCCTATAGTAGGAAAAGGAAACCCAAGTGACACAACCAGCCCTCTCCAGCGTTGTGGGTCACTGTGTAGGAGCCCCTCCTCTGATCTCACACCACAGGGATTGCAGAGGAATCTGGGAGTTCAACCACTAGAAATCTGATAATGACAGAGGAGGGAGGTGCTTCCAACAACCAGCACAAGGATCTTGGCAGATGGAGTTCATACATGCAGGGCCCAATGAGTAATCCTAAGCAGCAGCTTTGCTCATCAGCACAACTAAGTCAGAGGTTCATTCTGACCAGGGAACTTGGCAGAGTGCACATCTGTCAGCTTCAGATTTTCAAATAAGGAATTTTGCTGTCCTTCGAGCCTGGTTTTCCCATGCCCAGGCAAGAAGTAGAGTTACAACCCCACCCACTGTGGACGGTGTCTTCTGGTCCTATCTGACCAGAAGGGCTGGTAATAACTCTTGGAAACTGTGCAGCTCAGCAATGCTCAAGGCTAGAGGAAGGAAGGCAGAGCCAATAGTTTGCAAAGCAAAGTCAGTGACCTTGTTTGACGAGGGAACTTGGGGTGCAGGATGACTTGAGAAAAGACAACAAAGAGCTTTACTAGGTTTAGTGCTGCTTCCCCACCGTGTTTGGGCAGGGAATCTAATCCATAGACCTGCTAACCACTGAATATAGCCTTCAGCTGGTCCAAGAAGGGAAAATAACCAAAGCACAGGGGCAGCTGTGTAGCCAATTCAGCCCTACATACAGTGGCATTTAAACAGAGAGCCAGCCCAGCTCATGGCTCCCCCACCATCTGCAGAACAAAACCAGTGGCCTCACCTGACTAGGGAATTCAGTGTTTGCTCTGGCCTGATTCAGGCTCCCAAACAAGGAGGTTTATAGGCTCTGGGTCCTTTCCCTCTGCCCTACCATGATAGGGAAGTTAATTCATAGTCTCATCTAATACTGAATATAGTACCCAGTCCTGGCCGTCTAGTAAGCCTAACCAGAGAATCCAGCCAACCATAGAGCCCATCTTTCAGCCTCATTTGTGTAGGGAACTAAGATAGCAGTCTTAGACAACTATTCTCAGCCAGTGACACCCCCCCCACCATCAACCCATTCCTGTCCTCAGAGCTCAAACAGTTGCCTTACCCCAAAATAGACCATAATAGTAGGTCATAGGTCCCACCTGCCTAAGGACATTAACAGCAGACACACCCAGAAACCCAAACGGAGCTGCTGACCGATGAAGAACAGTCTCTGCTAAACTAAATCCATAAAGTATGGAAGAGGAGCCCCATTACCCAATTATGTAGATACCAATGTAAGGAATTAAGGACCACAAAAAATCAGATAAATATGACACCGTCAAAGGAAACTAATGAAGCTCCAATTACTGACCCTAAAAAATGAAGATTTACGAATTGTCGAAGAGTTCAGAATAATGCTCTTAAAGAAGTTTAGTGAACTACAAGAAAACACAGACAGGGCGCCTGGGTGGCTCAGTTGGTTAAGCGACTGCCTTCGGCTCAGGTCATGATCCTGGAGTCCTTGGATCCAGTCCCGCATTGGCTCCCTGCTCAGCGGGGAGTCTGCTTCTCCTCTGACCCTCCCCCCTCTCATGTGCTTTCTCTCTCATTCTCTCTCTCTCTCTCAAATAAAGGAATAAAATCTTAAAAAAAAAAGAAAACAGATAACAAAACAAAATTAGGAAAACAAACTAAGCAAAAGAAGAAGTTTGAAAAGGAAATAGCCACCATTAAAAAAAAAAAGGCAAAACATGGGGCATCTGGGTGGCACAGTTGGATAAGCATCTGACTCTTGGTTTCAGCTTGGGTTGTGATCTTGGGGATCTGAGATCGAGCCCCATGTGGGGCTCCAAGCTCAGAGCAGAGTCTGCTTGGGATTCTCTCTCTCCCTCTGCCCTCCCCCCATGCTTCCTCTCTCTCTCTTTCTCTCTCTCAAATAAATAAATCTTAAAAAAAAAGAAAAATAAGAAAAACAGAAATCCTGTAGTTGAAAAATACAGTAACTGAACTGAAGAATTCAATAGAATGTTTCAAAAGTAGACTCAGCCGTGCAGAAGAAAGAACCAGCAACTTGGAGTTTAGGATGTTAGATATTATCCAACAGAGGAGCAAAAAGAAAAAATAATGAAGAGTGAAGAAAGCCTATGGGACTTATGGGACACAATGAAAAGAAATAGTATTCACATCACGGGAATTCCAGTAGAAGAGAAGGGTGGAACTATATTTAAAGCAATAATGGTTGAAAACTTCTAAAACATGGGGGGGAGAAGTAGACATCCAGATCCATGAGGCCTAAGGATTTCAAATAGGTTGAACCCAAATAGAGCTACACTGAGACACATTATAATTAAATTATCAAAAATCAAAGACCAAAAAAAAAAAAAAAAGAATTGTAAGAGCAGCAAGAGAAAAGATAATTTAGATACAAGGGAACCCCATAAGACTACTGGCAGATTTCTCAACAGAAACTTTTCAGGCCAGGAGAGAATGAGACATCATACTCAAAATATTAAAGGAAAATAACTATCAGCCAAGAATCCTATACCCCGTGAAGCTGTCCTTCAGAAACAAAGGAGGGATACAGTCTTTCCTCAGCAAACAAAAGCTGAGGAAGTTCATTATCACCAGACATGCCTTCCAAGAAATGCTAAAGGAGATCTTTGAGTGGAAGTAAAAGAACACTAATTCACATCATAAAAACATAAAAAGTTAGTATAAATCTCACTGGTAATGGTAAATAAGTAAATACATAGTCGTAGTTAGATTCTGCAAAATAGTAATGGTGGTGCATAATTCACTTACAACTCTAGTTTAAAAGGTAAAAAAAAAGGAATATAGCAAAAACAATCATAACTACAATATTCTGTTACTATTTACATGATATAAAAAACATGTAAATTGTGACAGCAATAACCTCAAATGTGAGGGGGAGAAGGGTAAAAGTGTAGTTATGAATTCTATTGAAGTTATGTTGTTATCAGTTTAATCAATCAAAAATATATCACCCAAGAATGAGTTATTAAAAATAAATAATATTTTAAACATCTAATTCCAAGTAAAGTCATAACTGTAAATAGAGAATACAGCACACCAGTATGAATATAGAATACTAGTTGAATGAATTGGGACAAATGAACATGAAAGATGATCTTGTATAAGCAGCTACAAAAGAGAAGTAAATAAGAAGGATATTGAAGAATATCTGAAGTCTTTTTTGTTAGACTAACAACCCTGCCCATCATCCCCAGGTCACTGTTTGTTTTCAAACTTTATCAAGGAGTGGCAAAAAGCCATGGAAGCTCTCATATCATTAAAACAAAAAGTGCAATGACCCCTCTGGTGAACCCACAAAGGAACAAGTACAAAATAACACCTTCTACTATAAAATTTTATTTGTTTTACTCCTAAATATGGAGAAGAGAACAAAATACAGAGATATTCAAAATTGTACCTTGTAGAGAAATAAAAATAGGTAAGCCTTAGATATAAGTCAGTAAGCTTGCAAACCAGCTACAAAGTTGAAGGCCAATATTATGCTCTGAGAGAAAATAGATTTATCTCCTCTCCAAATCTCTTTACTAAATAACATCGGTGAATGGCAAATATTACAGAGGCATTATATCTTATCTAGGGGTTCAGGTAAATAGGTAACACAAAACCCCAAGAAAAATCATTCTTCTTGAGAATCTCTTAGGATGGTGGCGTTGGGATGCCTACAGTCACCACACAAGAGACAAATGATCTCTTTCTAATTACAAGATCAGTTTTTTTCCTCCAACACTGGAACAGATCGCTACTACTTTGGTTGGCACTGGGTGAGCTAGATGGATTGCATTTAGGGACCATGTTATACGAAAATATACGTACCATTAAACCGCAGAGTCACACCTAGTGTAGTGGGATGTGAGACACAGGGAATCTGAGAGCAGCTAAGGAGTGCAGAGCAGACTCACAACCCCCATCACATGCTTGATTGAGGGAATGAAGACTGAGCAGGACAGTACGTGAACTATGCTATTTGAATTGTTCCCCTCTCTAACATGTTCTCTTTGTGATAGAGTTGAATGTACCTAGATTAAATGAACAAATGATGCAACACTTTTGCATCTGTGTGTTTCAAAATGAAAAGAGCAAATTCTGTGCATCATATTTCAGTTTATACTTAAACAACTGATGTGGAATTCTTGACCTATATGCGAACAAAATGTATTAGACAACTTTGCTATGGAAGGAGATCCATTTCAGCTAGGCTATTTTGTAAACTAGGTATCCGCTGGGGAAAAAAAGTTGTACTGAGATTAGTGTTGATACTAGCGATGTGTGCAGCAAATTGAAAAAAAAAACCCATAGCAAAAACATTTAAAAAATTAAAAACCTCATAGCACCTGAATGCCAATCCACTTATTTATTTACAGAGGACAGTACTTGGTCAGCTTGATGCTTGTAATGACATTTAACTCTTTCTATAACTCCAAACATTTTCTCAAGTAGCTCCTCCCAGTGCCATATTAGTACCTGAACAGACAGAATCTTCCTCTCTTTCTCTGCACCTGCTTCTTTATGTGAATCTACTACAATTGTCTCAGCCTTGGCTGTAGGGAGGCATGGGGAGAAGAGCAAGGAAGAAATTCAGCTGTCCAGGTGCTGGTAAAATAAATTCAAATCATGGGATGCCTGGATGGCTCAGTCGGTTAAACATCAGGCTCTTGATTTGGGCTCAGGTCATGATCTCAGGGTCATGAGATGGAGCCTGCATTGAGCCCCATGCTCAGTGGGGAGTCTGCTTGATGTTCTCTCTCTCCCTCTTCCTTTTTGCCTCCCCACCACCCCTCTCTGTTTCTTTCTCCCTGTCTCCGTCTCTCTCTCCAAAAATAAATAATTTAATTAATTAATTAACTAATTCAAATCATAAGTGAAGGTGTAGAACCTTAGGTCCAAGCTAATTCGCCAATCCACTTGTAATAAATCAAAGATAACATTTTGACCACAATTTCTGTGTCTATTTCCTGATTGTCTCAGAACCCAGAGGGAAGAGAAATGAGATTAATTTTCAAGCTTGAGCACATGACTCATTGGCCAAGAGACCCTGAAAATGCACTAGCAGAACAAACACTGTGTTATCAAGATGGCATAGGATAATGAGGCTCTTGGGTTGGCTGTAGCATTTGGTGACTGCAAGTGAATGGCTGGTTTTGTAACTAATACACTGCCAAATTTCAACAAACCTGAATATAGAGGATAGCAGTCCCCCCCCACCCCCCGCTGTGTGTGTTCACCTACTCCATTTCTGCCTCAGGAAGGACTCATAGTCTCTCTTAGTCTGATTCCATAACTTTTCAGTGCCTTTGATTATTAGATCAGTCTCATTTTAGTTCCTATAGCCACCTTACAGCTCTTTACTTTTTATCAGCTTTATTGAGGATTTATTGGCATAGAATGAGCTGAACATGTTTCAAGTGTACAATTCAGTACATTCTGACACATAGAAGCATCCATGAAACTGTCATCATGGTCAAGATGGTGAAAACAACCATCAATCCTACCAACAGTTCATGTCTTTTTCTTGCTGCATTGTATTCAATTATATGGTTATACCATAATTTGTATATCCATTCACCTGTTGATGGACATTTGAGTTGATTCCAGTTTGGGGTTATTACCAATAAAACTGCTATGAAAATTTGTGTACAAGCTTTTATATGGGCATCCGTGCTTTTAAAAGTTCAGATAAATATCTAATCAAGGAACAGCTGGGTCATATGATAGGCATATGCTTACTATTTTTAAAAACTGCCAAATTGTTTTCCAAAGTAGTAGTACAATCCTATCAAAAGTGGTCGAGAGTTCCAGTTTCTCCAAGTCCTTGCCAACATGTGAAATAGTCAATCTTTTTAATTTTAGTCATTCTGATCTCTCATTTGGGTTTTAATTTGCACTTTCATAATGGCCAGCAATGTTGAGCACCTTTTCATGTGCTTAATTGCATGTCTTAAAAAGCATTGTTTCCTATATTTTGTCTGGGGTGTGTGTGTGTGTGTGTGTGCGTGTGTGTGTGTGTGTGTGTGTGTGTTTCAGTTTCAGGAGTGAGGGTAAGTCTGATCCCACTGACTCCATCTTGGCCAGAAGTCCCTATCCAGTTCATTTCAAACTTTAATCTCCTATGTATTTCAAAGCTAGCCGCCTCCCTTCACCTCAACACAGTAGCCAATCTAAGAAACAGAGAGGGAGGCATGAGATGGACTTCTGATTTTGGAGAATCAGAGACAGACATCTCATTACTATATCCTACAAGGTTAGAGTCCTTTCCTCTCGACAACCTTCCTGCTGTTCTACCTCCCTGTATTGGTGTGAATGACTGAAGAGAGGTCACTCTGGAGCAGCTTCCTTAGTCATCGGGAGCCCTTTCGAGAGCTGATAACTTCCAGCCAGCTGGTAACCTCATATCAAGTTGCTGTAATGTGTCCACCTCCTTGTCCCCCAATGCTGCCGTGCATTGTCTCCAGTCTACGCTGTGAGGCCGTTCTCTGGGCCGTGGGCACAAGTAGGTCAAGTGCTGTACTCTTCTTAAACGAAGAACTCAGCCAGGTTCTTAAACGAAGAACCCTGAACCCTGGTTCAGGGTTCCCCCTGAGCATCTCAGTCCCACACCAGTCTGACCTCTGTTAGGTCACCCAGTCTGTTGATCCAATATATGTTAAATGGCAAACGTCAATGCTCATCTCTCTTTCCAATCTTTAGAAACGATTTTCCTGGGGCATCCCCATCCTCAGCTCTAGAGGGAAGGAATGTGTATGTGTGTTTCCTTCCCACGAGTAGCACATCCTCTCAAAGCCCACATCCCTTACCCAGGCTCCCTGGTAGAGAGGTACAGGCCCCAAATGCTGGTGTCTCTGAACTTAGAATGTAGAATACTCACTCAGTCCCTGTTTCCCTCAGGCTTGGATCTTAACAGCAATTCTGAGACAAGAAAAATCCCATTTATTATCTGTTACTCTGACACAGCTGTAGCACCTGGGAATTCCGCACATAGGGCTGTTTTTAATAGAAGTGAGTCCTTGTACGCTCTGACATGTGAACATCTGTGGCTGAATTTAACCTCAGGTGAACTGGGGGGAACTCGCTGTTGTAGCTGAGGCAGGTATTAGATTTCAAGTAAAATAGTATTTTAGTTGTAAGGACTTTCGAGGTTCTTGTCTCTTGCTGCCTACGTATCAGCAAGGAATGTTAAGTTAGGACATTAAATTTCAAACACACTTAATTGTCCATGGGATAGACAACATTCATGTCTGAGGTTTGAACTAATATTTACCCAAAAAATGCCTTTTTCCTTTATATGGTTTTGATTTTCAGCCAGTTCTATTTCAAGAACTATATGGGTGATTAACCATTCAGTTTCTTGTGGCTCCCACAGGATCACCCTGACACAGGGTCACGTTGGCTCAGGTTTGTTAATTCTATAAGCTCAAATTATAGCAATAGATTTCAGGGGCTCGAAACTATGGGTTCAGCCACAGAGGAGTGACAGATTTTAACCACAACCAGATAAAGAATAAAAAATCTTTTCCATTTCTTTGGGCTGAAGAGACTCATCTCAATTAATTAAAACCCAAAAGCTGAAAAGAACTGTTAAAAAATAAATATAATACTGTGCCTGGGCCACTTGGCCTCTAGAAAGCTGGTTGGTTTATAATTGGGATTGGTTTAAAAATATGTCTTATCTTTAGTACAGAAGCTATGCCATAATTAAAAAAATGGCTATCAAGCTTGATTACACTACTTTTTCCCAATACTTATTCTGATTTTATTTTGCAAAAATGTGTTAATTATAAAAATTCAAGAAAAATCTAAAGAAAATTAAAAGTCACCAAATTCTTATCACCCAGAAATAAAATACCCAAAATTAAATAATCAAAGTATATTTATTAAAATACCCAAAATATAATAATCAAAATATAATTCCAGCCATCTATCTCTGCTGAAAGAACAAAGGAAGGAAGAGAGGAAAGAAAATGGAAAAAAACAAACTAGGATCGTGGTGTACATGTTACTTTTAAATTAATGATATTCAGGATAATTTTACTTTAATTCAACCAAAGAAAAAGTTAACAATGAAAAACCGATAGACTTGATAAATTTGAGATTAATATTTCTGTACTGAAAAATGTGTTTCTTAAAGATCTCTCCAAAATTAAGAAAATAATAAAAAATCTTTAACAGTATGGAATAATATTCAACATCACTTTATTTTTTAACTTTTTAAAAGATTTTATTTATTTATTTGAGAGCGAGAGAGAGCGAGCACGAGCGGGGCGGGGGACAGAGGTAGAGGGAGAAGTAGACTCCCTGCTGAGCAGGAAGCTGGATACAGGGCTCCAGCCCAGGAACCTCAAGATCATGACCTGACCCGAAGGCAGATGTTTAACTGACTGAGCCACCCAGGTGTCCCTATTCTTGGTACGTTTAGATACCTTATTATTCATCTATTATTACTTATTTATTAATATTGAATTCCTTTAGAGACCTACAGATAACGTTAGGATGTTACTATGAAAAGTTATAAAATTAGCGCTTCCACTTAGACATTTGCATTTTCTCAGCCCCACATCCTGGTTTGGATTCGTTATATTTTTATATTCTCAAGGTTTATATCATTCATGTTCTATTCTGTAACCATAATTTCCACACTGACTAGTATTAGTTTGTACATTCTTAGAATGGATACAAGACTCTATCAATTCAACACAGCAATTTCTCCACTGGAGTCTCTGGGTTCTCCAATTTGAGAAACAATGCTGTGTCTTTCTATGTGATACAATGTTTTTATTATGTTCCCATATGTTCTCTATGAGCATACAATGTTTTTATTACATATCCCTCCCAGAGTTTACATTTACATTTACCTTATACTAACACCTTAGTTGGGACTTAAGAATAAAAGAAAATGGCACTCAAGCCAAGTGAAGATAAATGATTTTACATTCACTGTATAAATGAAAGTCCTTTAGTAATTTTTTAAAAAAGAAAAACATGGTGGAAGATTTTGAGTCCTCACGTGAAATAAAGGAAGACTGACTCAAAAATCTCGGCAGTTGGTATCATAGTCATAGTGCACATGACATTTTAGTTTTAGCAGAATATCATCTCCTATACGGAATTAATGTTAATTTAAATTTTATTGGTTTGCAAATTTTCTCTCCTCTTAATTTGTAACTTGGGTAGGTTTTATAGTTTTGTAAGAGACATAAGCAAAGGAGTTAACAATTAGCTTTATGTTTGTGAGGTATTTAAGAAATACAATAAAAAATAAAGTCAAATAAATAAAAATAAAAAATTAATTAAAAATAGAAGGTAATGTCAGTGTCTCATGCTTACCCCTTTGGGCTATTTCTCTTTCAGTGGTGCACATAATCCTGACCTCCAACTGCCAATGTCTGCAACTGAGGGCTTTTCCTTGCCTTCATAGCCTGCTATACCTGAGCACATGGCAGGCCAGATAGGCTTGAGAATTACCCCTCCTAGAGTAGCCCTCATCCTATGATGGAGATCTTTGCAAGGGAATTGGTATGTACATACCTCAGCTCTCTCTTGATGTGGGTGAGATAACTCTGAGGCACATGTTGAACTATTTCCTACATTTCCTCAGCAGATTTAAGTTCATTTGTTAGATGCACTTGTTAGATCACTCATGTCAGTGGGTCTAAACCTACACCATGGCCACCAGTAGGGGGGCGGAGGGGCCTCGGCCTCTAGATGGTAGATGGAATCGGAGTCCAGGCCCAAGTTCATTTCACAGTAGAACCAAGTAGAACCAAGTAGAAATTTCTGTTGCCCCAGGGCATCATGGAAACGACTATAATTAGAGCTGGTAAAACCTTACCTCACGCTGGTTCATTGGCCTACACAGAGTAAGTCATATGTGAAGAAAGGCCAAATGGAAGTCCCTGAAAATGCCCCCATCAACCCTGATAATAAACCAAGAGCAATATCATATCTCTGGCAAAATGGTGGGATGCAGGAGCTGTGATCCACATCACAGTCCATTTTAATCTAACAAGTTCTCCTGCCACAGTGTCTGCATTTAAAATGCATGGATCAGGGAATGACTTGAGGAATTTGGGCTTCTTACCACCACAACTTTTGCCTAGGGTGGGCCAGAGGTCCTGGTTCCTGGAAGGCAGAGGGATCCTTCTACAAGGGGACAGAGTAAGGGCTCCACTGAATCTTAAGTTGTATCTTCTCCCATGTCATTTTCAGCTTCTTATTCCAGATGACCAAGAAGCACAGAAGGAAGCCCTGGCTGACATGAAGATATAGGTCTGCTACTACATAATAAAGACAGGGAAGGCTATGTTCCACATGCCTTTGTAGGGGCTTTCTCTGGCCATCAGAGCATGTTTGCCCATGTTCGGGGAGAGTTAGCAGCCCCCAGGAGAAGCTCTGGACCAAAGATGGTAGAAGTGGTACATAAATATCCCATTTCCTTCTCCCTCAGTGAGCTAAATCTGAGATACACCATCTATACTGTCCCCCAAAGGCTTACACTCCACTTGTGGTACTTCTCTTGATAGCACACTTTCTGTTTGACTCCTTTTCTTTCCCTGTCTTAATTCCCTATTCCCTATTCTTCCCATATACATTTCTTGCAGTCAAATCCCTGTCTCAGTGTTTGTTTCTGAGAAATCCCAAAGGTAGGATCCTGAAAATTATCTTTCCTTTAAAGCCATGTCAATGACATTCTTTAAAATGCTGTTGAAGATGTCCATTAACCATGCACGGGGATAATACATGTGATAAAACAGTACTCTATTTGCATGCTCATAAGCCTGACCAAAAGTACAAGACAATTTCTTCTGTAGTCTCTTTAAGGTTACAGGAAATTGTACATTAATTATAGGGGTGCCTGGGTGGCTCAGTCAGTTAAGTGGCTGCCTTCAGCTCAGGTCGTGATCCCAGGGTCCTGGGATTGAGCCCCGCATCAGGCTCCCTGCTCAGTGGGGAATCTGCTTCTCCCTCTCCCTCTGCATCTCCCCCTGCTTGTGCTCTCTTTCTGTCAAATAAATAAATAAAAATCATTAATATAGTATATTATATATTAAATATATGATATTAAATATATATATCTATATTATATATCATATCTAATTGTGTATGATATTAAATATACATTAAATATGATATATATATATATATACACATACACACACACCAAGAGACACAAAGGCACTTTAAATTTAGGTACTTAAAAGGACAGATTTCTGTCCTTTGAGAATTGTACCATGCAGAACAGCTTACTTAACTCTTGAATGCTCAATGAGGCTACTTTTAGGGCTGAGTAAATTGTACTCTGCATAGGGGGATGCCTTTTACCTTGTTGTCCGCATGAATGGCACCTCCAGCGGTTATGTAGGCCACAACCAACCAAACCTTATGGGTCTACCACATATAATTGTAAAATGAATGCTTACTTTCTTCGTTATTACTGCCAAATTTCTCAAATATAAAATGATGTGAAAGTCTATCAAATTGAAACACCCCCCTCCTGCAAAGTTAATGTTAAATTATTGGTGTCAAATTTCCCCTTATTCAATGCAGTTTTCATTGTCCTGAGTTGCTTTTTCTAATGCTGGAATGTCCTCGTTGAGTCATATTTTAAACCAGGATTCTCTATGATTCTATATGTGCTTCAAAGTATAATCACATTGAAACTAGATAAAGGGGCTCTGTCAAGTTCAATTTAGCCAAGATTACTTCCTCAACAATACTTCAAAGATTTTATTTACATAATTCGTACAGGCGGATTAGAATATGCACTCAGTTAAAAAAGATCACTGCTATTCTGATGATCATGCACAATCTTACTGCTAATAAACTCCATTGTATAGCTTCCCACATGAACGAGTGAAGTTTCTCATGGGAAGTGTTATGTAACTTTTTGAAAGAAATTTACACTAAAGTTTGCTAAAATTCAACAAATAAATCCGTACCTTCAAGCGAATACCACTAGAATATTACAGAAAATTAAATGTCCGCTCAGCCTGTAGTGGATGGGGTTTAAAAAATAATTTTGATAAATGATTTCAATTGACTTCTTGATTATATAAGTAAGCCTTAGAGCAGATGTTGAAAATTTGCAGCCCTAAAGTACACTTCAGCCTGTATTTTTGTATTGCTAGCTGGTTCGGTGTTTTTAAACTTTTGTATTGGAGTACTCCCTTAGTGCCATAGCCTCCCTCCCCCCACCCCCCATTATGGTCTGATGTCCGTCCGCATTCACATTTTGGTGTTAGCTGCCTGGCCTCACCAGAAGGCTGAGATTGCAGTCTCTGCTGTATAACTGAGGGCCCAGTAGATTTTTCTGAGAGCCATACTTAGATGCATTTATTAACAAAATACAGACATATGTTTGTGTACTTTCAAAAATTATCACGTGCCCGCAGAGGCTGTGACAAACCCGAGAGCTTACAATTAAAATGTTGTCATTTCAGGATGTTTTTCTCCACCCCTATTTCTCTCCTGCTAGCTCCTTTTTGCACTAAGGCTCTCTAAACTGTAAGACTGGAAAGAAGGTCTACACGGGGCCAGGAGGAAGGGGACGCGGGAGGGGGGATCAAGAGGTACAAACGTCCAGCTATAAAATAAATCAGTCATGGGGACGTAACGTACAGACGGTGAGAACAATCAATAAAACTGTATTGCAGACTTGAAAGATGCTAAGAAGGTAAATCTTAAAAGTTCCCATCACAAGAGAAAAAATTTTGTGACTGTACGGTGATGGGTGGTATCTAGACTTATTGTGGTGATCATTTGCAATGTAGACAAATGTTGAATCGTTATGTCATACACCTTAAACTAACATAATGTTGTCTGTCAGTTATACTTCAATTAAAAAAAAGAAAAAAAAGGGGGGGGGGGGAGAAGCGTGACCAGCATGCTGAAGTCCTTTTGGCCAACCCATGGGGTCACAGGTCACATTGTGGCAGTTATTGCTGCTGACAATGGAAGATGGTGCCAAAGATAGAGCTATTGTTGAAGGACTTACTTGGACGGATTCATCTGGCTTAGAAGGGTCAGTTTCTAAAACCCAATTTACGTGTTTCAGTATAATGTTGAAGATAATGCTTCATTGCCTGATTTACATGGATAACCTGAGAATTAAGAGTAAGATTTTTAACTTTAAATCGTATCTGGATCCAAAGTTTAAACTAAGGGGGTGTGAACTGATGCAAGAGTAAAACCTTGGCACACCTGGGTGGCTCAGTCGGTTAAGCGTCTGCCTTCGGCTCAGGTCACGATCCCAGGGTCCTGGGATGGAGCCCAGCATCCCGGACAGGGATTCTGCTTCTCCCCTTTCCCCACTTGTGCGTGTGCACACTCTCTCTCTCAAATAAATAAACAAAATCTTTAAGAAAGAGTAAAACCTTAGTGATTTAACTTGTTCACAGTATTTTCACTCACCTGTGTGTCTCCTCATAATGTTTTGAAGAAGTTAAAGTATTATTATCCCCATCGCACAGAAAAAAAGAAACAAAAAAAATGCAATTGAGAACTTTTTGCTCAAAATCATGCATTTAGTTGAGTCAGCAACCAGCAGGATTAATTTGTGCTTTTTACTGTACCTTTGTATGCAACTGTAATTTTTTATTTCATGATCTTTGCCACAAAATGAAATCTGGGGAAGGATCAAAATTAATCTAAACGGAACTGGAGTGCCTTCCAGATTAGGCCAGGATCCTACTCAGTTTCAGCCTGGCTATAAGAGTTCTCCCTTCGGTTCCATGCAAAAGCATAAAGGGCAGGTTTCCCCTTAAGCCTCTGGAGAAAATGCACAGTTGCCCTGAACAGTGTGGTCTGATTTGATAGTGGAGATTAGGGTACAAGCCACATGAGAGCCAGGAGTTCCGACTCTTCCATATAATTAAGGAAGAATGCCAGGTGTTCTCCCCCTGCCTGAGTAAGCCAGCATTGACTTGTTATGAAGAAGTGTGGTGGACCAGACGCTCATCATTAAAACAGACTCCACCTGCCTGTACAGGACACAAAAGGGGGAAAAAAAGACTACTTAATTAGCCAAGAGGCATCAATTCATGCCAATCCAAATATAAAAGTAAAACAGGTGGAAACTTTTAAAATTTCCTCTCTCAGACCTCCCTGAGGTCTTAGGACACATTACCAAAGCATGGAGCTTTTTAAGGAATGGATCTTGTGAATCTAAACCAGACGGTTAAAGACATCAAATCCAAGCTTTGCAAGGAACCAACTGTCCATCTTCCTTCCTTCCCTCCACCACCAGAGGTTCATTTACTTCTCATTGTTTGATCTCAAAGAATTAAAATTTGACGAGGCTACCAGGAAGCCCTGGAAGGTGCTAGACAGTAACATTTTCCACATGAATATTTTGAGACCCACGTTTTGCAACTTGGAATTCACAGCCCTGCGCAAGAAGTTGTTGCTAAGTGGAAATTGGAATTTAGATATTTTTTCAGACTGATGCTAGAACTTTGGGGATGGCGATTTTAATAGAGATAATTTTATGAACCGGTGACATGGGTAGTATGATCAGAAAGGTTTCAGCTTGGTACCTTAAAAGTTCAAACCTGCTGCCTATCCTTTCATCACTAGGGCTTCACTCCTTTGGGACTTGGAGACTTCTTAACCATGTAACCCTTTTGCTGCCACAACCTGGAATTGAACCTACTTCTCTGAATTTCTTATCTAGGGATTTTCACTTCATTTTGATGCCGCCCCTTAGCTAACAGCCCTTGAAAACAAGAATAGGACTTACTAGAGAAGCATGGCTTCAAAGGCACCAAGAAGAGATCCCAGGAGGACAGGAAACTTAGAGAGATGAGTCAGTTCCAGTGATGAGATAAGTCTATTTGCACGTAGGACTTCTGTTCCCGTTTTTTGGAACTGAGGTATCCCTCCTGTGTTTGACTGAGTGCATAACACCTTTCTTCCTTACAGTATGCAGTGACATGTTTTTAAAATGGAAGGTGAATTTAATATGAAGAATTGTGACACCCCCCCCCCGCCACAACTGGAAATCACAAAACCAAGGCTAAGAAAAGTGTCAAGTCAGCACTGCTGTGGCCAGAGAAAGCATATTAGCCAGAAGCCAGTGACTAGAAATGAGAAACAAAGTCAGAGACTGGAATATGGCGAGTAAGTGAGGTGAACCAACCATCTCCATTTCCCTGGAAGTGAAGAGTTTCCTGAGAATTGGGCTTTAGTGCTGAAACTGGGACAGTCCCAGGCAAATCAGAATGGTTGGTCAACCTAGGTAGGTGGCAATTTAAATAAACACTGAGTTCTGTTCTTTACGTGAGTTGGACTCTCCACTCAAAGGATTACCTGGTTGAGGAGAATGTTTCTTCAGTGAAAACACAGTGTTGTGCCATTGTCCAGGAGCATAAATTTGGAAGCACGTTTTCTGGAAGCTTGGTCAGAAGCAGGGCAAAGCTCTGGCTGGCAACATGCAAGTACCTTTATTTTCTAGCTTCAGATCTTGAGTATGGTAAAGTCTGGAAGAAAGGACAGAAATTCATGAAAAGCAAGCAGGAAGCCATTCTGGAGGTGATTGAGTGCATCGACTTACAGGAGATTGTGTGGACTTGAGTCCCTTTCAGGATACAACACTCATTCACGACAAATTGGTCTACACATCTTACCCAAGGCCCACTCCGTTTTTTCCTCCTCTTCTATTCCAGAATGCCATTCTTTTACTTCTTCAGCTGCGGAAAAGAAATACTGTTTATCCTGCAATGATCTTCTGAAATTCCACTTCTTCAGAAAAGGTATCTCTGACCACTTCTCTCCTTTAAACTCCCATAGGAGGAAACTTCTTCAGTCGTTTGGTGTTGGCCTTCTGGTTGAGTCAATCCATGACTCTCAATGTCTTGTCTCCTCAGCTGGGTTGTGAAGAGTGGGCTGTCCAGATTATTCTTACCTTTTATATTTTTATTTTTTTTAAAGATTTTATTTATTTATTCGGCAGAGAGAGAGACATCAAGAGAGGGAACACAAGCAGGGGGAGTGGGAGAGGGAGAAGCAGGCTTCCAGCTGAGCAGGGAGCCCGATGTGGGGCTCGATCCCAGGACCCTGGGATCATGACCTGAGCCGAAGGCAGACACTTAACTGACTGAGCCACCCAGGTGCCCCATTCTTACCTTTTTAAAAATTGCTTCTGATTTCTTGCATAGTGTCTTGTCCAGAACTGGCTTGTTGATTGTCTAAAGCAGTACCATCCAACAGAAATATAAGGTGAGCCACATTTGTAATTTAAAATTTTCTAGAGTCAGGGGCACCTGGGTGGCTCAGTCATTAAGCATCTGCCTTCAACTTGGGTCATGATCTC
The DNA here is from genome assembly GCF_009762305.2 of Zalophus californianus. Classification (NCBI taxonomy): domain Eukaryota; kingdom Metazoa; phylum Chordata; class Mammalia; order Carnivora; family Otariidae; genus Zalophus; species Zalophus californianus. The sequence goes on from NC_045596.1 coordinate 182,207,317, forward strand.
GGGGTCCTGGGATCGAGCCCCACGTCGGGCTCCCTGCTCCGTGGGAAGCCTGCTTCTCCCTCTCCCACTACCCCTGCTTGTGTTCCCTCTCTTGCTGTGTCTCTCACTCTCAAATAAATAAATAAAATCTTTAAAAGAAAAAATAAAATTTTCTAGAGTCATAGTGAAAAGAAGTCAAAAGAAACAGGTGAAAATCATTTTAAGAATATATATTACTTAGCCCCCTGTATCCCAAACATTATTTCAACATGTAATCAACATGAAAAAACTATTAATGAGACATTTTTACATGATTTTCATTGTACTAAGACTTTAAAATTCAGTGTGTTCTTTTACTCTTCAGCACATCTCAATTTGGTCTAGTCACAAGTCAAGGGCTCAAAAGCCATGCGTGGCTAGTGGCTACCATATTAGACAGCACAGGGCTAAGTGATAATTTGAGGAAATTTACTGAAGCTGTTGATGGAGACTTACATGATAGAAGGAGTTTAGTTTGATTTTACCGCCAATAAGTTTTTTTAATAAGACCGCAATCGCACATCTTAACATGATGAGAATAGAGATTAAGGATACAAATTCATAGAAATCAAGAGAAAGGATTGTTCTTGTGATAAAGAATAAATGGAAGAAGAGTAGCAGAACTCTATGAACAATGGAACATAAAAACTGAAGGAGAGAAGTAATCAAGACCAAAATGTATTAAGCCTGGAGGACCAGGAGAATAGTAAGAAGGAAGAAAGAGAGAGAAAGAAAGAGACAGACCAGTCTAAGAAAGAGAGGGACTTGTTTTTAACCATGTAATTTCAGGTGCTGGCAAGGCAAGTTCATCTCAGCAGAGACGTAGTTTGGAGCAAGGATGAAAGATGAAGCCTGGCAAAGTAGCTTTTGGGATCAATGCCATTTAGTTGGTTGAGCCTGAGGATCTTAAGATTGTGAAGGCAGATAGAGATAAGAATGACTCAAAAATTTAATCTTAAGAGTTCCATAATTAGCAAGCAGGACAAAAAAAAGTGATAAGGATGGTAGGAATAAAATGAAGAGATCACAGAAGTCAAGGTCGGGGAGACCATTTCAAAACAAAAAGGGCCAGCAAGCGGGAGAGAATTTGAGGCAGATGAGAACAGAGCAAAGTCCATTGGATGGGCTTCAGAAGCCATCTCTAAAGCAATTAGAATCTTTGTCAAGCCTGAAGGAAAAAGAGGATTTACATTAGCCGAGCTCTCTTCCAAACCCCTGGTTTTCAGTCCGTAGACCAACAGGCTGACCAAAGATGTTTGGATTGAGAAAGCTGACTTTTTCCAGCAGATACTGTCCCAGCAGGAATCCTGGCAGAAGGAAACAGAGACCAGCACAGAGGGGTGGAGCTCTGGGTGATTCTTGATTAATGGCCAATGTAAAGAAACCCCAGAAACAAGCCAAGCGACAGGACACAGGGAAATTCATAGGGAGAGCAGTGCAGGATGGAGAAACCATTGCGAAAACATTATTTGGTCTTTGTTAAAAAAGACAAGCAAAAAAATATGAATTTAAAATCTAATTTGTCATTTTAAGGACTTATTTTTTTCCAACCATTTTTTTTCAAAATTTTATTGCTTATCTTTAGGGATGGGCAAATATGGAATGTGCCCAGTGGAAAGTTGCCTTTAATTTTTTACACGTTTTCGAAAGGGGAATGGAGAACAATGGTGGATGGAAAGCCCTCGAAACTCTAATGGGCTGAACTCAGATCTAGTCCTTTTTCTCTGTCAAGCCAATTTAACTGTAACACAGTTTCCAGTATCCAAAGATTTAGGGGGGAAAAAATGGGGGATTTTAGCTTTGTTTTCACTGAAATAGCTTTGGGATAATGGAGTCAAATTAGAACTAGTAAGAATAAACTCAGGTCTTGGTAGTTAAAATAACTCGCTTATTCATGGACACAAGATTTACTTTGGATTGTATTTGGCAAGTGTAGGAATAAGGGGTGTGGAATTTATTCAGCTACAAAAGTCCCTTGAAATTCCCTGCAATTTCATAAAACTTAACAGTTCAAATGCACAAATATTTCTGAAATCTTTGGAAGACAACCACCCAGATCACTCCTGCTGCTGAAAATGACTAAGTTGGATTTTCTGTTTCATCCCTAAAGAGGAAGCGGGACAGATGAAAGTGACAAGCGTAGTACACCAGACAGGGTGAGGTAGACCGAGGTGGGTGAAAACATGACTCAACTGGGAAGAGAATGCAAATTCCATTCCGAAGAGCTTGAACAGAACAGTGCAAATGGAAATGCAGAGGAAGATGAAGTCAATATAGCTTAATCCATTTCAAATATTTTGTTTCTATCTATTCTAATTTCCTTGGCTCTCAGAGTCCATCTTAAAGACTCAGATCCATGCATGTTCCATTCTTTCTACATGTAAACACATTTTAAAAGTTGAGAAATAACCAAAAATAAGACGTGGGATTCACAGTTAATAACTTCCAACAGGAAAAGGAATACATAAGTCAACGTCTCTAGTGCGTCAAGATAGCTTTCAAACATTGTGCTTATTAGAAAGGACTTGCTCATTTTTTCTTAGAGATGAAATAGCTTTTATTATTCACACACACGTACACAATGTGTTCTTGATTCAGGAAGCACCAACATCAGATAGTCAGATTACCAGATAAACTCAAAGACTGGTATTCTGACTAAATTGGCAGTTTCTAAATGTCAGATAGATTAGTTTATCTCAAATCAATGTGGTGCAACCTTATCACAGACTGTCCCTTGAGGGTATTTAGATACAAATATATGGGGAAATAATTTCTTAAATTTAAAATAGCAACATTTGGTTTCTTTAAAAAAAAAGGTGGAAAATTTTATATCAGATCCCTCACTCTTAGAAATTAAACAAAGTATCTGAAGTCTTGAGTTTCCTTTACCTGTTGGTGTAATGCCTCCTAACCCTTATGGGACTGAGTAAATTTGGTGTCAGAATCAACATGTGTCATATCCCTCTATATCATTAATGATTCGTTGCACAAGGACTCTATTTTATACTGTAAAACTAAGTTTATATTGATAAAAACTCTATTACATAAGACATTTACTAGAACAGATAATAAATATCCTTGCAGTCCGGTGCTATTTAGACTTCTAGTTCTTCAATGAGGTCCATTGACGGCTTCAAGGAGATAGCTGAACTCTGGAAATAGTCATTGAGATTTTGTGCATGTAACATATTTTGGAATGAAGTCCCAAATCTTTAATCAGATTCTGTTAAAGAAGTTAAGAATGATTTAGAACACCATATTAAAAGTGTATGTGTAATGCAATATGAATCTGGCACTTTGCCAAAGTTAATAGTATTACTAGTAGATGAATAAAAAGATATTTAGCATAATATTAAACAAAATAAGGTAGATCTTTCTATCAAACAAAAATAATAATATACACTCACTGTTCAATTCAGGCAGGCCAATGTTTTGCCTCCTTTCAGATTAAAATTAACAGAGTTTCACATTGTGACTTCAATCTTATCAGAGACTCCTAAAGCAAACAATAGCGCAGTATGAGAAACCTTGATTGTGTAACTTTTGCTCTGGTTTGTTTTTTTTTTTTTTTTTGGAAATAGCAAATGTCATCTTCTTATTGCCCACCTTCAAACAGTCATGACAACCTATTTACATTACTGGAATTTTCAGAATAGCAACTGCACATTTTTATAAACTTTCATGGTTTTTAGTGAAGTAGTACTATTTGACAAAGCTTCTATTGATCATTATCATTGGTATGTTGTTATTATTCTTATTTACAAATTCTTCTCAGAATAGACAGTAAACGGGAGACAAAAACCCCACTTGGAAGAACTCCACTTAGAAATTTGGCAACGCCCCTGAGGCTGGGTCCTCCAAGGAAAGCAGGAATTCAGTTTTCCCTCCTGGGCAACCACGCTTCACAGGCCCGATGCCCCAGGAGCCGGCCTCGCGCCCAGCGCCCGCCGGCTCGGGCCCGGGGGAGCGCACGCCCGCGAGCGCCCGAGCTCCAGGCCGCGGACCGACCCCGAGGCGCGGCGGCCGGACGCCGCCTACCCGAAGGGTTGGCCCGCGCTGCGGGGACTGTCCGGACGCGCGGCGGCCAGCGCGGGGGAGGGAGGAGGCGGCCCCGCCCTGCCCCGCGCCCCGCCCCCGGCGCGGCTACACAGAGGGGCGCCCACGTGCCCAAGGCCGCCTTCTGCAGCGCAGCGGCCCGGGCGCTCCTCTCCGCGCGGACCAGCGAGGCGGCGGCAGCTCCTGCAGCCTCCCGGAGACGCGGGCCCCCGACACGCTCCAGCCGCTCGCCCACCACCGCCCCCTCGGCGCGGCCTTAGCACTGCCCCAGTAAGTTGCCTAGTGTCCGGCCACGCGGAGGGGCAGCCGGCGAGGGGCGGCCTGGGCGCGGGGGCCGGAGGGGAAAGGGCTGGGTTGGGGCGCGGAGGGCCGCGTTCGGCCGCGCGGCCGCGACTCGGGCACGGACACCCCGGGGCGGCGGGAGGGGGCTGCCGCCGCGGACCCCTGTCCCGAGGGCTGCGCCTCGCTCTGGCCAGCCCCGTGCGGCCGCGTGTGCCCCAAGGCGTCGGGGTCCGCGGCAGCTCCGCGGGTCGCGGCGGCTGGGAGACGGCGGGCACTTCCGCGGGAGCCCTTGAGGCACTCTTGGCCCCGGGGGCCGTGGGCACCCATCTCCGGGAGCGCAAGCCAGCCCTCCCCCGCCCCCGTTCTGCACACTGAGGGGTTCCTGAAGTCGCCTTCCAGAGATTCTTGGGTTAAATATAGAACAGCGCTTGGAGCTCTGGAAGCCTTTCGCGTCCTGGACATAGGACAGGTAAAATGTCGTGGTGTGTGTTTGGGGGTAACTTGAAAGTAAATGGGTGCAGTTTGAAACCCGTTTGAGATGGGCTATACTCTTTTAAGCCTCTTTCATGCCATCTTCAGCTTCGAACTCGAAATGCCATTCTGGTGTTTAGGCAGTCACCAAGCCCATGGCCTCAGAATATCCGTTCCTCCGGAGAACTTTCTGACATGCATTTACGCGTATACCCAGTCCAGGGAGTAAACGTCTTCGGAGATGGTATCTTAAGGATACTTAAAAATACGCTCACGCGTCCTACGAAACAGTGCCTAGATTTCAGGAGTAAAAAGGTTCAGCCCGTTCGGACTTTCATGCATTTATGCAGAACTGCCTCCAAAAGCGGTTAGTTGACTGTTAGTACTGGTAATAAGGTTTATCTAGTCGCCCATGTGCAGAAACATTCATCCTTTTAATGAGGGAATATCGTCAGATTTTATTCAGATAGAGCTCTCAGAGTGCTGGCGGGGGGCTAGCATGTCGAGTTAGTGTGTTTGTGGCCTCCGACTTGATACTGTTGCACTCTTGCCCCAGCCAGTCCTTAAAACTTCAGTCACCTCTTTTCCCCGTAAGCATTTATAATAATCATCTCCCCAGGAAATTGCAAGCGGTTGTGTTTGTGCGCTTTTTCTAAGGGATGTACGGGTTAAGAATAGTTTAAGTGTATACTTTCTGATAGCTGCTTTTTCCCTTTGTAAATTAAATCCTTTTTTCTTTTAGTTGCACTAAAGCTTGATATGAAATGTTTTGGTGCAGAAGAATATATGCATTTTCAATTTTTTTCCTTTACTAAAAAGTTCCTAGTTGGCTACTCTGGGTTAACGCTGGGAAGCCACAGTATTTATTAGGATTTTTTTCAGTTTTCTCCCTTGCCCTCACTTGGTTTCCACATTGTGACTGACTGGGAAACGTCGTTTACCTTAGGGCATTTTAATCTTTAAGGGTGTGCCTTGGCCTTGGAGGCAGAGTAAAACTCTGCCTGGTATCTCCTGGGATTCAGTTTGCAGAATCCTTGGCCTCTTTAGCACGTCATTGGCAAAACCCTTTTGATTCCAAAGTCTCTCATCATTATCACTGGACTTAGAGTCTGTTAAAGAGAATTAGAGGCTGGGAGGGGAGATGAAGGTAGCTGTTGGAATTTGAAAAGACTTGAGAATACCCTGGAGTTTTTCATCTTATATTCTCATATATTTCTTTTTGAATATATGTGCCTAAAGAATTTTCAGGGTCTTGCTTTCCGCTACATACCTGCTCATCTTTGCAGAGTGGGAGTGCCTGGTCTCCATTCTGCATGGCCCACCTCTTGTTGTCTTCCCATGTCTCCTTGCTGAAGTTCTCATCGCTTCTCTTGGCTCTTCTGGCCAGACCTGAGTCCTCATCTGTGGCTGTTGCTGCTCTTTTCAGCCCACTTTTTCAAAAGGGCTTTCTCTCATAGTTTTCCTTTGGTGACTTCTCTGTTTAGCCTAGTTTCTGTCTTCTGTTTTATTTGCTTGCTACTCCATTTATCCCTAGCTGTATACCTATATAAGTATTTTTTTTTTAAGTGTTCAGGGCCATCTGCTGGTTTTATTTCGATGCCCTTCAGTGACCGACTTTTAGACCAGAATATTGAAAACAGCTTATGTTGCTATTTATTATTTCCCCAAACATAATATGAATACGTTGATTTTTAAGGACTGGCTTCTTGTAGACCACTTACTGGATGTCAGGACAAAAGTGAAATTTTCATTTGGATATATTTCTAAATATTCACATATTTAGTACTGTGTGCCTCATTTGAATGTTTTGTCATCCAACTAAATATTGAAAAACTCAGTTAACTGTAGGATTTCCCTTATGTGATAAAACTCATCTAAATGGTTTGGAAAATCTGTGTGGTCAACTCATTTCTATACCTTTGATCTGAGTATAGAAACCATACTGATAAAGCCTTGATTAAAAAAAAAACCTAATGAAATAATTCTTTTCATTGTCTTCTGTTTTAATAACTTTTCATTCTATTGCCTAACACAATGTCTGCACATAACACATGCTCAGTATGTCTTATTGTTGAGTGAATGCCAACTGATTTCAATAATTTGAGAAAGGGTGTTATGTATGTCTTTGAATATATATTCCTTCATTGAAAATTACTGTGTCCCTACTCTGTACCAGGCACCGGACAACCAAAAGTAATGTGTAGCTCTGATTCCGGAAGGATTCTTCAATTAGTTTTACATTTGGGAAACCCTTCACTATGGATTTATGAGTAGTTTTTTGTTGTTGTTGTAATTTTATATAAAAACAGTACCTATAAACAGATGACTTGAGTACCATCTACACCAGAAAGCAAGTAAGGAACACACTTTCTCATATATGGAGATCATGCTGCTTACTATTCCATCATCAAAAGCACTTATGCTTGGCATTTTCGTTTTACCGGTAAAACGTATTTACTAGTAATAAATTTGTCCTGATTCTTCTTATATATTCTTTTATTTGCCTTTTTGGCTGTTGTTTTAGAAGTGATGTTTGTGTCTGTGGAAATGTTGTAGTTGCCATTGACAAAACCAAACCAACAGTTGGGGGTTCATTTCCCCCGGGCTCTAAGTAGCCAACCAGGTTCTCAGTAGCTCAATTAAGATAATCAGAGCATGACTTATCCATTAATTTTTCTTGTCCAACTTAATAAACATATATTGATCTGTGGAAGCATGCAGTGCACTACTGTTTTTCTTGTGCTTATGGACTCTTAAACTTTAAATGTTTCTGGGAATAGCCTCTATTGCTATTGAGTTAACCTTCTCATTGGTAAGTACCATCAGTATTGACTTTAAGATTTGAGTTAAAGTGGTTTTTATTTAAAAGGCTGGGTTTAAATATGTGGGTTGCATCTCTTGGTTCCTATTTAGACTTTTACTTTGGTTCTCTGTTCAGGGAAATCTGTGGTTCCATTTTTCTGGGTGTGTATGGACATACGTTGTTGAGACTCTTGGGGTTTCTTACATCCAAGATGGAATGATCAGGCTACAGTGTCCTATGTGATGATTTCATTCTGCAGATGTTATAAATTTTATTTTATGCCTCTCTCCATCCCCCTTTAAAAAATAAAATAAATAAAAAACAAAATCCATACTCATTTCTGGTGCCTCATATTAGTACCTTTATTCAGAACGTGAGCCAATCTGGGATTCGGCAGTGAAGCAGATGATATAAGAACATTCCTTAACCTTTCTTTCAGGAGTTTAAAAAAAAAAAAAAAGCCCTATGTTGTATTCATTTTTGGAATATTTTTGAACAATACACAGCAAAGAATTTTTATGTCCCTTGTTGATTCTTGCTATTTTTTCCCACAGTTCTGGGGAAAATTCTTTTCTTTCCTTAACCCAGTCTGGCTTCAGGAAGCCTCCCTAGGTCTTTATACAATTATATGTAATACAATCCTGTTTATGCCATCAAAGCCTCCTTCCTAGTGAGCCTAGTGATCATGGTGGATGGAGCTTCATATCACAGGGGATGCTGAATGATACTGTAATTAAGAGGCTCTCATTTTATTCTACTTTTTCCCCTCCCTTACTTTTTTTTTTTAGTTCAGATTTTAAGATAAGTGGATCTGTTCTACTTAAAAATGAATGATTGTCTCTTCAAAAAAATCAAGAAAGAAAGTACACCTTAAAGCTTATTTTTTATTCATTTTACTTCTGTGTAGACCAAAAAATGTTACAGGAGTTGGTACTTTGATCATTAGAGATAAAGATTGGTTGGTTAGGGTCTTTTCTTGCCTTGGCTCTGGGTATCTAGCTGTCATTTTGGTAAACAATGATAATGATGATAGTCACTATTGGAATAAGAGAGAGTGGAGTTAAGTGATATAGTGGAATTATGCAACTGTATATTGAAACTTGAGGAAAATAATGGGGTCTCTTTGCATGTTCAGCCTTATTTTTTTACACTCAATATGAGCTGAAGGCAGATTTTCAGAATGCAAGTCAATTTCTACTTTCAAAAATCACACTACAGTCTCTAGAACTTGAAATATATCTGAGTGGTGGAGTGGGAAGGCTTCTCTGTACCATATGCAGAGTTTATTTTCCCAAAGCGTGTGGGTCATAATCCTTCCTTCTCCCCATTACTGCTGTCTGGTTTCCAAAAGAAGGTATGCATTTGGTGGAAACAACTGGATTTCATTTTTGTGAAACTAATATGCAAAATTTACCACTACTCAATGCAGAATTTATAGTATTCAGCAGTTGTGTGTGCATCCAAGTTACTGAATACTGTTTTGATACATTAGGACTGCCTTGGAATAGGAAATACAATTTTGTAATTTTGATTCTAAGAATATCTTATGAGATACTCTATTTGGAGTCTTCCATGAACAGTGGTTAGTTAATCCATTTTGGATGAGTATGTGTTGTATATATTTACTGCCCAGATCTGGAGTCCGTAGAGAAGCAAAGAATAAATAACTTGGTTCCTATTCTCTGGGCATTGACAACTTAGTGAAGGAGTTAACAACTAATCCTACAATGGAAAGAGAATGATAAAGCTGCCATTTGAGTGACACAAAGAGCTGAAGGTATCAGGACAAGAGATAACAATCTATTCCTAACTTTACTTTTTAAAAAAAGTTTGTGTTGTGTTTCTGACATAGACTAAATGCCCATTCAGTGTAGGTATTATCATCATTATGGTTACTGTTATTGCTGTTAAAGCCAATCTTCCTTCTCCTCTAGTTTTGGTAAAACTTGAGTCACTTGGACTTGAGTTTGGCTGAGCAGTTATTCACCAAAATATGCATTTGGGAGGGCAATAATACTTATTATTAGTTTGGCAAAATTGTTTACCATTTATTACCCTGGACCTCTAGAAAACTATATTTAACTGTAAATTCAAACTATTCTGAAAGGTCTTAGAAGAAAAGTTAAAACACATTAGGAGATTATATTTTAGACGGAAATCTTGAAGAATAAAGCCATTCCAAAAGTGCAGTCAAATTAAGAAGCTGAGATTATTTTAATTTCTCGCTCTAACAGTTGCATTCTTACATTAGGCAAGCATGGCACATTTATGCAAATTTAATGAGTTTAAAACCCATAAAGAACTTTGTCAAGAATGGAAAGATTGCAGGAGGTCTTCATCCATCCTCCCATTATTAGTTCTCGCTCAAGACCAGGAAAGCAGTCCCTATCTCCACTTGAGTGATAGTCACAATCCTTGCTTTCAGCTTGGAATGGACAAAGGATGGACAAAAATTGCTGGTAGCTAAAGAGATGCTTGTCTACCCCACATTAGAGAGGAAAGAGCTGTTTTGTTAGAAGAAAGCACATTTAGTTTAGTGTCCTACCGTTTACCTAGTAGAAGAAAAAAAAATGTTTTAAAGAGATGATAGAACCCAAACTATATTTCAGTTCCTGTCAGACATAGTTCTTGGGTGGTGCACGGAAGGTCTCCATGAAGACACGGAGCTGAGTGCCACACCTTCACCTTCCAGGTTTCAAGGTTCTTGTGAATATACCGTTAAAAACAAGAACAAAAACACCTGATGATTGTTCCTGAGAGGGGGTGGGAGTGGGAAGGACAGGTAATTAATTTGCATCTTTAGTTTAGTAGACAGATCTTTCCATTTCTACTGAGTAAAAATCACTTCACAGGTTTTTGTTTACTGGATCTTAGGTGCTCAGACTTCCATTAATCCTAATTATTCATTTGTAGCATACTGCTGTCATGCCATTACTGACTGGTTCATGTATGACCAATAAATATTATTTCTATGTTCTTGGGTTGGATGGTGAGTGGATATTCATTGTATTATTATTTTAAAATACTATATGAATAAAAAACTTTAAATTATTCTCCTAAATAAATTAGCAAATAAAAGTCTTTACAAATGTCTTGTGTTTTTCCTTCAAGTACAGAACATTTGTATTAAATGAAATTTTCCCCTTTCATTCAGAAAGGCAGCTTTCTTTAGAGAGTGACTTTTTTTTTCCTCTTGAAATTGACTTTATGTTCACTTCTGTAATGTTCCTGGTCTCTTGAAGCAGAGGATACTTACTATTTTTGCATGGGGCTCATAGTCTACAAAGATGTTTGCAACTTCATAAAAATCTAAATGAAAACTTACTGATAGTTTGTATCAACTTAGTGTGGCTTCCTCTGGGAAAATCCTATGTCCAATAAATTCAGGCTCGTCTGTGTTGACTTTTTATCTGCTTTTGATGACCATATTAAACAACACAATCTTACATTTGTGTTTGAATCCAACAGCAAGTTTTAAGGGGTTTCTTTAATTCTGTTGTTATTTGAGCAGTTGTTTAGGAGACATTTCTGTGAGACTTAGAAGGATCTAGAGGTAAGCTCTTGACACTCCATCCTGAGGGCTCATTAACACTCTGGAGTGTCTTGGCCACGTTAGGAATCTAACTCTTTTTCCAGGGCAGTGTATACAAGAAAATGAAGTCTAATTGGTTGTGTCTAGCAAGCAAAGTGGGATTGCTATTTCACTCCTCAGGTTTGACATGTTGCCTTGACCTAGACTTATCTGAAGGAGTTGACAGAAGAATAAGAAACGTCATCCAAGTCCAAAACCTACTGAGAGTTCACTTTGTTCATCACCAAAAACAAACAGCACTGCTGAGTTTTTTAGTGAGTTTTAGCTTAGAGTGAAGATTGAGCACCTACTCTGTGGCATGTGAGGATATGCCGTGTGAATGAGATGCTCCAATGGATAACAGTTTAATCACTATGGAACTTGATGGTATTCAAGAGTTACTTCCCTACCAAAGCCTCTCCTCTTTGGCTGCTCAATCTATATTATAAATTTACATGAACATTTTTGGAAGGGAAGGTAGCAGAATCATTTAATGTATTAATGTAATCATAGTAGAATCATCTTAACATTTACAACTTGAGGTCCATGCTGTTTGAGCAGTGTCTGAAATTTAACTGTCCAAATCTTAAAAGATTGGACAAGTGAATCAAATGGGAGAAGTAAAGAGATTCAGGTTGAAAAGGAAAGATTGCATTGACTTACTGTCTTTTTTTTTTTTTAAGATTTTATTTATTTATTTGAGAGAGAGAGAATGAGAGATAGAGAGTACGAGAGGGAAGAGGGTCAGAGGGAGAAGCAGACTCCCTGCTGAGCAGGGAGCCCGATGCGGGACTCGATCCCGGGACTCCAGGATCATGACCTGAGCCGAAGGCAGTCGCTTAACCAACTGAGCCACCCAGGCGCCCCGACTTACTGTCTTTTTAGTGAAAGGTTTCATGACAAGTTTAGTACAATTTGGATCAACTGTATTTGAACGAATGGTACTTAAAGTTATTTGATAGAGAAGGAGCCCCTCCTTCTTCTGTCCTTTCTGATTATGTTTTGTTTTCATGGAAGGAAGAAGAACCACACATATACGTGAACAATACAAATGCCCCTGTAATTTTCTGTAATGTGTCTGGCAGTTCAAGCTGCCCTGAATTCATACCTAGGGTTTTAGGAACCCACGGGATGAGAACCCTGTGATCCAGAAGCCATTTCAGCTCCTGGGAAAAGTATCTTAGGAGAGGATATTTTGGGGCAGAATGGGACCTTCTTGGGTCATACATCCTTTCTTCTTACTGAAAGAAGGCTGCTCATGGCATCCATGGGGGAGCTGAGAAAAGACTCAGAGGTAAGTGTTGCCGTGGGGAGCTCCACTTAAAAGCTATGACCGGAGCACAATGATGACCATTCTCATTTGTGCCATGTTGGAAGCAGTTGCCTGGCATCAAAGGAACACTTTGGACATCAGTTATCTCCAGCATCACCATCTTTCTTTCCTCCAAATTCTCAGAGCCACAGATTTCTATGTCCGCCTATGGGCCAGGAAATAGATTCAATTCTAAACTTAGCTGAGATCACTTTAATTGAATATTTGTAAATATATACATAAAAGGGAAGGGAAAAAATAATGGATAGCAATAGTCAGTGCCCTCTTATCTAAAATTGGAGCATCTTTAGAGAGACATTTGAAATCCAACCTTATGGCTCAGTGTCAGTCTGATATGGATCTTCTTATAGAAAGCTCTGGAAGTTAATAAAGGTACAGTTAAATGGAACTGAAGAGGTCATGCAGACCTAAAGAGTGACTAACGAAGAACAGAATTTTAAAGTGGATTTCTCTGCTGAAATTCTTGTCTTTTGCAAAACTTGCTTGATGAGTGGTTACAATTTGTAATGTTTTGTTGCAAAGAGCCCTCTTTAAATGCATTATGTTGGTGCCATCGTGGTTGTGTAGGTGGAGTAGGATTTGTGTATGCAGTATTCATCAAGAAAAGAGCACAAAGCACATTTGCATGCCATTGAGAAGCAGCAGTGGGTGTTGATAAAATTTGTAGTACTAGAGCTTTGAAAACATATCTTGGGCAGGTGCCTGTTTTAAACTTCTGAGAAACAATTTCACCTTTAAAACAAAAATCACTTTTTCGCTAGATGGTAAGACATGCATAAGGCTCAGTATCCCAGAAATTTGGTTCTGCCGCTGGAAAAATGGTGAGGCACTGTTGTGATAGCTGGTTTTGTATTCCAAATCCTAAACTCAGCAATACATTGAAAAACTGTCCTGTAGGCAATTTGTGAAACTTTGGAAGTGTTCGTCTCCAGCCTCCCTGGCCACGGACGGTTTCTGAGCTCCTGGCACTATGCATATGTCAGCCAGACACGGTGCTAGACAAGTTTGGAAGACAAAGAGGTAAGCTCTTGAGAAGGATATTTTAGACCTCTCTTTTTATAGGTTAAGAAATTGAGATCTTAACAGGTGTAACTTATCTGAGGTCGGAGAGCTAGGCCCAGAGTCAAGACTTGATTTCAAGATTTTGATGTAGCAAAAGCACTGATTTATATCAGACTGTTCTGCTTCTGTGAAAGCAAATCATAATCATAGTATACCACTTATGTGGTAGGAATTTTATAAACAGGAATCAAAGTACAATTTTAACTGTAACTTTTAGTTTTTAAAATTTCTTGAAAATTAACATTTGAATAAGATGTTTTCATGTAGTGGCATTCTTACAATGTGAACAATTTTTTTTAAATGGCTTGCTTTTCAAAAAAAGAAAAGTATAATCTTAACCTGAAAATAAAATGACTTTAAATGTGGGTTCTAAGCTATCTAAAGTCATTAGGATTTCAACCTCCTAAGTGGTGCTTTTAAGCGAGTAAGTTCTGTTTGGAGTGCTATTGTGCTATCTGAAAAAAAAAAGTTTGATTTTTTTTACTTTTTCTGATTATCATAGGTAACAGATGGTTTGCACTTAGTTCAGTGAACCAAACAAAGAGCAGACTTTGCATAAAATTTCTGTTGATATTGCATTTTATCTCACTGAAATGGGTTGTGTGAACCTTCTGAATAATGAATAGCATATTTACATTACTCTGATCTTTTTTTGCTATGGAGTTCAGAATAAATATGAAGGACAAACCTAGCATTGTCACTTTAAAAGTTACACAATATTTAAAGTATTTTTTTATTCTTACTACAATGCCAACTCTAAGCATGTTGCAGGCCCCCACTACTTCCAAAACTGATAAATTGCTCCAGTGACTTTGAAAACTGCAGGGACTTTGATCTCATTGAAGTACATTGGAATAATAGTAACTTAGTTTTTGTAAAGATTTGAAACAGTAAAGCCTCGAGGACCCCATTGTTTCTCTAATCCCCCAATTTTGAAATTATTTAGTACAGTTGCTAGTGTTTGACTTTTTGTTGATCGACCAGCCTGTTCATAGCTGTTGCTTAACTCTTGTGTGACGTCAAAAAGTGGAGGTGATGGGGCGCCTGGGTGGCTCAGATGGTTAAGCGTCTGCCTTCAGCTCAGGTCATGATCCCAGGGTCCTGGGATCGAGTCTCGCGTCGGGCTTCCTGCTCCTTGGGAGCCTGCTTCTCCCTCTGCCTCTCTCTCTCTTTCATGAATAAATAAATAAAATCTTTAAAAAAAAAAGGTGGAGGTGGTGGTGGGAGGCAGGCGGGGTGGTGTGGCTGCCGTGGGGGTGACTTGGTGAGTGGGGAGCACAGACAGCAGCTGCAACTGGTACCAATGGTAATTGAAAGCCCATTTGAAAACTTGACTTCATCACACACAATTTTAATGCATTACCTGTTAGACCAGGGGAACCGGTTAACTTAAACCATATAATTTCACTTCTAACTTCGTATGTGTGAATCAGAATTCAGGCTGTTTTCAAGAAGTGGAAGAAAAGTGCTCATCTTATTGAACCACGTGTAATTTCTATTGAGTGAAATAAAAGGTGAAAAAAGAATGCAAGAGTCCTTCTTTATTCTTTTTTGCCCCCAACAAAATGATGTATGTAGAATGGTGTTTTAAGGCAAAGAAAGCAATTTTTTTCAGTGTTCACTTTAACAGAACTTAGGCTGAAATTATTTCCTGAATTGAATTTTCCACATCTTTGAAAGCATCAAAGACAGCATTGCTAGTTCTAATAAATCATGAGATTTTAGGCTCAGGAGACACCTATCCATTTCATTCCAAGCAGAATCATGCCTAACTATTCCTCATAGGTGTGTGTATCATGGAAGAGTGAACTGGAGATTGTGTGCAGACATCTGCAGAGAAGTCAAAATTTCCTAACTGGTAACATAAATGATGATGTTTTCATATTTAAAAACAATAAAATGCTGAGAATAGCTATAGCTGTAGGAAAAAAAAATCTATTTTCTCTTTCTTAATTCCCAGGAAATGCTGATTTTTTTCCAACTCTATTTCAGTGCTTAGGAAAAGAGGAGCTTAGAGCATCAGAAGATCCCTTAAGCTCCTTTCCTGCTCTAGAAGAAAAATAGCAAGTAGACCGTTCCTATTTATTATCCCCTGGGTTTTCCCACCGAGAGTTTCTTGAGGTCTTTTCAAACCACATCAGGTACGATGCCACTCAGAGGTTAGAGACCCTGATATGTAGCTGGGATGTACTGGGGGGCGGGGGCCGCCTGCTGTAGCTGCTTAAGATAATTCAGCTTGTAATCAAGGAAGCATTTACAGCAGCCTCCAGGTTTTCTCCTCTCCCCCACTCCTTAGTCTCCTTGTCCTCTTTTCTTTCCCCTCCTGCCCCCTCCCCCTCCTCCCCCTCCCCCTCCCCCCCTCCCCCCCTCCCCCCCTCCTCCCTGCTCCCCTATCATTCTTCTTCTAGTTGGAAGTGAATGGGCAAACTATATAGTTAAACCTGAGCCTAGTGCTCACCAGAGCCTCCGCTGTCAAGGCTGAGCTCCTCTGTAGACCATGTTCTGGGAGTCATCCTTAACTGTCTCCTGTCCTTGGCACATGGGTTGTATTTTCTCCTTTGGATGAGATCAACCTTGAAGAACACTGTTACGTGCACTTGGCAGAGGCTTTGGGGAGTACGCTAGTGTGTGGGGAAACCATCGTCAGCATCTGCCTTCCCTCCTCTCCCTCATTCTCTTCCTCTACTCACTTTCCCTCAAGCCTGACTCTAAATGCTGACTTCAGGATAATGGGCAACCTTTTCAGAACATAAAAATGAACAGTGACTATAGGGAGGGCAATTCTGTAACTTTTTAAGAGAAATCCGCATCTTCATTTATAGCATCCCTTTAACTTTGTGTGGAAGAGCACCTTGTAGTTACTCTCAAAAAAAAAAAAAAAAAAAGCCGATCTGTTTTCTCAAGAAGTCTGCTTGTGAGTCATCACTTTTAGTTATTGCTTTTCCAAATAACTTAAATGGAGCTAGTTTACGACTTGAATTAGAGCAACATAGTTACTGCTTTTGGAAATCCTGTTATTACCAGTTACTACATTTGTTATTGTACAAATTATTCAGGAGATAGAATTCAGTGAATTAGCTTTGTATTCAAGTAATATCTGTCTCTCAAGCCTTAATCAGTATATGTTTTAAAAATTATTACATTTAAAAGACATCTCCTGGCAGAACACATTCTAGATCAGCTTTTTTAAGACTAATGACCATTTTATATGAACTTGCTGCTACAGGGTACTAATTGGGGATTTTACAAAGCCCAAACCGCAACCCGTCATTGAAAAAATTTCCCGTTTACAACTTAGACTGTGAAAACTAGAATTTAGAGAGTTGGAACCCCGACTAGGGCCACCTCTTGACAAACTGGGACATAAAGAACCAACAATTGTGCAGCATTATTTGGCATTCCTTAAGCAAATGAAATCTTTGGCTCAAAGAAAACTTTAAGCTTTATACTTTCATTTTTTTTTCCTCTTTAAAACATGGCCACTCAGTAGTTACAAATGCCCACCAAGTACAGAACTTTTCCATGTACTTAGACATAGACACAAATTTGAAAAGGGACATGTTCTTTGAGCTCTTAGAACTTACACTCTAGGTCAAACTTATTGGTATGTCTATACCCAAAACAGAGTAACAAATGACATGGCTTTTTTTCTAAGCCCTATAGACATACACTCCAATATCTTACCATTAAAAAAAATAGAACCCAAGGTGCCAGGGTGGCTCAGTTGGTTGAGCATCTGACTCTTGGTTTTGGCTCAGGTCATGATCCTCAGCGTCGTGAGATCAGCCTGCATCGGGCTCCACACTCAGCAAGAAGTCTGCTTGGGATTCTCTCTCCCTCCCTCTCTGCCCCCCCTCCACTTGCATTCGCTCTTCTCCCTCTCTGTCTCTCTTTCTCTCTCTCAAATAAAAAAAAAAAAATAGACCCCAAGTTCTGGAATAAGCTATATATAGCCTTTCTCAACACTCTTTTTTTTTTTTTTTTTTTTGAAGATTTAATTTATTTGAGAGAGCACAAGCAGGGGAAGTGGCAGGCGCAAGATGGAGAAGCAGGCTTCCTGCCGAGCGGGGAGCCCGATGCGGGGCTCCATCCCAGGACCCGGGGATCATGACCTGAGCCGAAGGCAGACGCTTAACCGACTGAGCCACCTAGACGCCCCTTTTCTCAACACTCAGTCTTTTTTTCTTCAAAAAATTTTTAATTATGTTGAAATACACATAGCATAATATTGACTGCCTTAACCATTTTTAAGTGTACATTTAAGTAGTGTTAATTCACATTGTTGTATAACCAATCTCTCTTTTTCATTTTTTTAAAAACTAAACTCTATACCCATTGAACAACTTATTTTTCCCTCTCCGCTCAATCCCAGATAATCATCATTCTGTGGGTTTGACCACTGTAGATACCTCATATAAGTGGAATCAAACAGTGTTTGTTTTTTTGTGACTGGCTTATTTTACTTTGCATAATGTCCTCAAGGTTCAGCCATGTTGTAATATGTGTTAGAACATCCTGTTTTTAAGGCTGAATAATATTCCGTTGCATATTTAGACCACATTTTTGTTTATTCATTTATTTGTCAAAGGGTACTTAGATTGCTTCCACCTTTTGGCTCTTGTGAATAATGTTGCAATGAACATGGGTGTGCAAATACCTTTTTCAGCCCCTGTTTTCAATTCTTTTGAGTATAGACTCAGAAATGGAATTGCTGGGTCATACGGTTATTTTATTTTTAATTTTTTTTGAAGAATCGCTATATGTTTTCCATATTGGCTGTACTATTTTACATTCCCACCAATAGTGCCCAAGGTTTACAATTTCTGCATATCTGGGCCAACACTTATTATTTTCTGGTTTTTCTTAGTGGCCATCCTAATAGGTGTTAAAGTACCTTCAAGAGTTATAAATTGTCTCTTAACTGAACAAAAATAAAATCAGGTGTTTTACCTTCATTCACACAAATAGAAGTTTAAAATATTGTCTGGACATTTCTCTAAGATTTAAAAAGTTTCCATTTGTTCTCAGGACCAGTTGCTTTTTGTATACATCTATGTAATAGCATCGGTCAATAAAGAAAGTCCTGAGCTTATCTCAACCCACAAGTAGCATATAAATATCAAGGATGTACATGCTTCACTCTGAGAGGATTGCTTGGGAGCAAAAGCCCCTCTGCACATTCATGAAGCTTCCTTGACATTAAAGAGGCTCCCACTGATTTGGTTCCAATTCCCTGGGTCCAGGCATGTAATGCAAATGAATGAAACCGGTTAGTGCAAAATAGTAAGGTATGTG